>NW_018408451.1:8372-156173 GCF_002113885.1 Mizuhopecten yessoensis
CGTGTTTTACGTGTATACTTACTAATGATGTGTTTTATTCTGTATACTTACTAATGATGTGTTTTATTCTGTATACTTACTAATGATGTGTTTTATNCTGTATACTTACTAATGACGTGTTTTATTCTGTATGCTTACTAATGATGTGTTTTATTCTGTATACTTACTAATGATGTGTTTTATTCTTGTATTGAATAGTCTAAATATACTAACACAATAATCTGCAGTAGAAGAAGTTAATATCAGTATTATATATAACGGTCTCGCCATAATAGCACACGCTGTGTCGAATATGAGAGATATGCTCCATTTTGTAATATAGAATTTAGACTAACACGTGTACGCGTCACTGTTGTCCCCGAACAAATCAAGGTGAAACTGCCGGCAATCTTGTTTCGTTATGATTTATTACCTGCTTGTTACAGACTAAGATTATCATTAATTGCCAGGAAGACCTTTCGATGGCAGTTAGGAAATTAGAATATTGTATTACCATTATGTATCCATATAACCCCTCTTTTAACGAGCCCTTGTCTCCTCGAATGTCATGAGAGAATATTAATATGCCACAAGAAACCTTATACTAAGTTTACGTGGTTTTGAATTAGCTTTATATAGGCTACATCGATGTAGCTTTATATAGGCTTCATCGATGTAGCTTTATATAGGCTTCATCGTTGTGTCTGACCCAGTGATCTGATTATTTGTATCCGAGTTTTTCATTGGCATTTCTTCTGATATCGATCGGGTTTTCCTAATAGTACGTCATATCAAATCCAATTCTTTCGTATGAGCAGCCATTGCGTTCGCTATGGACGCAGAATCGCTCGATCAAAACTCGTGTTTTGACACAGTATATTATATTTCAAAAAGCAGCTAACTCCAAGCTGATTTCACATTTATATAAACTTATAAGTCTGTGACATTTAAAAAAATAACACAACTGAAACCAAATCGTAAAAGCTTAATGCAGTAGTAATCACAAGTACCACCAACAGGTAGGCAAACAATTGAGGATTTCCCCTCAACATTGTTCGTACAGGAGATTTGAATTGGAATATTTAGTTATAAAATAATATCAGCTGAATCTGATATCATTGCAACTTTGCTAAAAAAAACACCAAGTTTGCTACATTGATTGAGAATGTTAATTACGAAGTCATATTTTTTTAATGCTGACTTTGCATTTGCTGTAAGGTCAGACTAGCTGGAATGTCCACTCGTGACGGGGTTAATATAACGTGTCCCTTGTAGATGGGGTCAAGGTCAGACTTGCTAAAGTGTCCCCTGGTGACGGGGTCAAGGTCAGACTTGCTAAAGTGTCTCCTGGTGATAGGGTCAAGCAAAGGACATGTTATTGTGACACCATACTCAAAAATCACAACTAGAATTGTAGATTATAACACAGTGTTCTCAGTTTTTGATCATATGTGGTGACCTCTCGATTGAATCCTGGTGACGGGATAAGAAAATTGCTCGAACGACAAACCCTCACCTCAATGTAATTAACTATGTATCTACTGTATAAAGCTCGTCGATCGCTAGAGACGACTTAAGGATCCTCGTCCCACTATCAGAAACTGAACTAAGTATTTGATAATGTTTTTGTGGCATTCTATGGCTTTAATAAATAATTTCCAAAAATAAACCATGCCTTGCGACACTAAATAAAGATGAGATAAACAAAATATAATGTACGGCAGAGTTCTGAGTGTAAACAAGATTATCGACGCCAGACCGGGATACGAACCCCTTCAGATATAACATTTTCTCTGCAAGAGAAGATAATACTGGAATGAGAAACTAAGGCAATTACGACCGAAGTAAATTAACAGGACGACGTTTAAAAAGACATCCGGGGACTTAGACCAGGTGTTCAGGAAAGGTAATTATCAACTATCAACTTTATAACACCTACAGATAATTGGTTTAAAACAAAAATCTACATTATTTTAAAGTTCATGGTATTCCTCCGCGCAAACTTCTATTTGTTAACGTTTGTCACCGAGGGAGGATCCAGAAAGAGGACACAGTGATCAAGTAAAAGCCAGCCGCCCATTTAATGCCATTGATTTTGAACACAACGCCACCAAGCTCGCACAGGCGCTTCTACACAAAAGATATACATTTTAACTGACAGTAACTAATGTTGCATCATCAGATGCCTCAATGGTATAACATATGAAACCTGATACACAAACATTAGAATGAGTTCAATTTTATATAATTGTACTTAGTGCATTACTTCCAACCAAGACTATTTTACACAAGCATTCTATTAATAGGCAAGTTGAGAGATTGTTTTGAATTATGAAGAATTAACTTGTACAAATATGTACATTGCCTAGGAAAATAAGAAATACCACTAAGTGAAACGCATTGTTTTCATTGAAAGGACTGATTATAAGCCAATTTGAATGATTAATTTTGCTGTTGAATCTAAATCAAAATACTGTCTAAGAAACGCAGATAACCGTTCATGTGCCAGTAGGCTTTGCTGTGTTGACCGTGCTGTTGAACTTGGCGGGCGCTTCCGGTCAATCTTCGTGACAGACGGAGGTAATAGACAGGCGTCGACAGCGTCATAGTGTCAGGAAAGTTACGGATGTTAGACAAGAGCCAGAGCCTATTTTAGATGCAAATTAAATAACTTACCTTAATTTAGAAACAGATGCCTGGGGCACCAACAGCATTGCAATATATGGTTTGGTAGACGGTATTTATCTCTCGATTCCTGATGTGATGGAGATAGAGTAACATAAATAGAAATCTGCATCGTTTGGTTTGAATTAAACAATAAATGTCGTCTGATAGTGTATCCATTTTGAGTGTGTGTTGATGGTGCCACCTTGGTAGGATTGGACGGACTATTTGTTTCGTTATCCAATAACAGTTATAGATCGTCTTGCAGCCTGGTTTTTGCGTGCAACCACAATGTGCTATTGGAAACGTAAGTCAACACGTGCGTATATGCTCCCGTGCCATTCTCGCACAAGCAAGCTTTTAACAGAATTAACACGTTTAAAATATGTCTAAACCTTGAAGTCGTTAAAGGGGTCTACTGTTGGCGAATTAGAAAAAAATATTGCACACATATAAACCAAAATATTGTATGAACAAGAACATATCAGATTAAGGAAATGGCAGACAGACAGAACAAGTAAGAAAGAGAAAGAGGCACTTGGCGGTCTGAGTTATGCCAATATACTAAGTACACGTGTGACTTGACCGACTAGTTTGTTTATGTCACGTTATGTCACGTGCTCACGTGCACTGTGGTCAACATTACATGTAAGACTGTCTGGAGCACCTGGGGGAAAAGCACGTGATCAGGAACTTATAACATATGAATCTTGTCCGGATATCGTAGTTCAAACAGCAGCTTTGAGCTTATCAAAGAGAGCAGCTGCCTGTGGAGTTCTACACCCCGGCATATTACATCAATGTTAGGTGGATTAATAGTAAGATCTGCCATGGCGATCTTCTGTATACAGCCGCCAACTGTCTTGCGAACTTATTTATTAATTA
Source organism: Mizuhopecten yessoensis (assembly GCF_002113885.1). Lineage (NCBI taxonomy): Eukaryota > Metazoa > Mollusca > Bivalvia > Pectinida > Pectinidae > Mizuhopecten > Mizuhopecten yessoensis. Next base: position 11,901 of record NW_018408451.1, read on the forward strand.
TTCCAATGAACCAAAAGTATACAAACTCGAAAATAAGCTCATCATATTATTTACTACCCTACTATTATCTACTCTAATTAAGAATTCACCATTTCACATGTACTAACTATCTCACATGTAATACTTACTATTTCACATGTAGTACTTACTATCTCACATGTAGTACTTACTATCTCACATGTAGTACTTACTATCTCACATGTACTACATACTATCTCACATGTACTACATACTATCTCACATGTACTACATACTATCTCACATGTACTACATACTATCTCACATGTACTACATACTATCTCACATGTACTACATACTATCTCACATGTACTACATACTATCTCACATGTAGTACTTACTATCTCACATGTAGTACTTACTATCTCACATGTACTACATACTATCTCACATGTACTACATACTATCTCACATGTACTACATACTATCTCACATGTACTACATACTATCTCACATGTACTACATACTATCTCACATGTACTACATACTATCTCACATGTACTACATACTATCTCACATGTACTACATACTATCTCACATGTACTACATACTATCTCACATGTACTACATACTATCTCACATGTACTACATACTATCTCACATGTACTACATACTATCTCACATGTACTACATACTATCTCACATGTACTACATACTATCTCACATGTACTACATACTATCTCACATGTACTACATACTATCTCACATGTACTACATACTATCTCACATGTACTACATACTATCTCACATGTACTACATACTATCTCACATGTACTACATACTATCTCACATGTACTACATACTATCTCACATGTACTACATACTATCTTACATGTAGTACTTACTATCTCAAATATACATGTAGTACTTACTATCTCAAATGCAGTACTTACTATCTCACATGTAGTACTAACTATCTCACATGTAGTACTTACTATCTCATATATAGTAATTACTATTTTACATGTAATACATAATATCTCACATGTAATAATTACTATCTCACATGTAGTACTTACGTTCTCACATGTAGTACTTACTATCTCATATGTAGTACTTACTATCTCAAATGCAGTACTTACTATCTCATATGTAGTACTTACTATCTCACTTGTAATGCTTACTATCTCACATCTCACATTTCTGTCGTCAGAAACTGAGGAAACCGTGGCGCGAGACGCGTGAAACTGATAGCGTTTGTAGAGAGTGATCTTGCGACGGAGCACAGGTTCGTTACAAATGTCTGAAATGTTTGTGTGCTGTGACTCATATCAGTAGGTATGTTACATATGTGTCAGTAGGTCTATAGAATATGTGTATTTCAGACATTTGTAACGAAACCCTTTGCTCCGTCGCATGTTCACTCACGTTGATCAGTGCAGTGTAACAGACGATATTTCTGATAAATTGCATGAGAGTTAAAATTGTTTCTATTGCTGGCATTGGTGATTTCAACCGATGTGCATTTTGTACGATATTGCAGACATTGGTCTTGTTTTTGTTGTATTTTTTTTTTTTTTTTTTTTTNCTTTTGCACATACATTTACAATTACATTGTCAAGTCTCACAATGTCCAGCGATATTTCAACAGCCGTTATGTTTATTTACATTAGATATTGTAGTTCCGGTCAGTGTTGTATTAATACGCAAAGAATTGTGTCTCGTGCTACATGGTAATTAAAGTCCGATCAACGACACAGCTTTCAAAGAGGCTATATAGTGACAATGCCATGCAAATGTAAATATATATATATATATTTACATGTCTCCCTTCTTAGTACACGTACACGCAATGAAAAGAGGCTCGGCGTAGTGATACTTGTTTCAAATATGGCGCCGTTCACGCTTCAGCGAGATAACAGTCCAATGCTTGGATCATTCACCATCTAGATACATAGAACATATTCGGGAACCGTTATGTCTAATTATACAACAAAAGAATGCTGACAAACCTCTTATTCCATGGATGCACATTCAAACTTATTTGGCGGTAACGTCAACAATGGCGGCTTCGTTCTGACCGCGTCACTCCATAAGCAGTGTGTCAATGCGCGTACATGACAACCGTTGTAAAGGAATAGAAAAATTCGGAGGGGCTTCTGACATTGCTTAATTAAAATAAAAATAAAAAACCATCAAAGAAAAGAAAACTGTGTTTTTCAATGCGTATTTTCTAAATTTACTCAGATATCGATGTAGATTCACCGGCACTATATTGTCCTAGCAAATAAATTTAAAAGTTATCATCGTGGCAACCCGCTACGAATTTTTTTCTGCGTAATGTAGCATTTATTTTTTGAATTTAAATATAAGGATTGACCTTTATTTTGACGGCGTATATGGTAGTATGAACGCAGTTGGCAACGAACATATTCTGTATTGAGCGCTAACGGAATGAAATCAGAATCAAACGAATAACGACGTTGTGTTCGACTGGGCCGGGTCAGTCGTAATATCTACCTATAGCTTATAGCACGTGTTCGACAGGATCAAAGTTAATCTTTATTGGGGCATGCTTTACGGCTCGTAAGAAAATCTTTCATTCGTTTTTGTTTTATAACTTTGACATGTGTCACACACAGAGTGTGGTATTAAAGGATAGGTTATAACTTTTTCTACATAATAAATATGTTTTATCCTGCTTATAAAGAAAGCGAAGGAGACATGTAACGGGACGGCAACTCTAAAGTCAAGTTCAAGTTCAAAGTATTTTATGTTCGTGTCAAACACATAGTATTAATAAAATCACACTACATATCAACATTTTAGTATAAAATGTGTCCAGCCAAACTGACTGATTGAACACGTTAAGAGAACAATCACACTGTTTATGAAATATTTAAAAACAATCACAATTCAATTAACTCAGTTAGGACATGTGATGTCATTAATCAGTATTTCATAAAAGACTGAAAACAATTATGCTCGTGCTAAAAGTGTATGTTACTTGCTAATAGCCGGACCATATGTATATTTTATGTATGTTATCACCGTGTACAGGGTGAGAGATAAACAAGAGTGGTTGGGCGCTGCCCTACCGACAAAATATATATCCCCTACCCCGTATCATTAAATAATACACATACATTTTATGGGAGAAACATGGTTCTCCTCCTCAACATAAGGGACAGTTGAATTGTAGATAATATGTTTTGAATATCTGTTTCATAACCGTTACATCACATGTCTAAACTGTTCTAAATTATTGTATTATCCCGGTAACGTTTGTCTTATAAGCACTAAGACAGGCACGATAACACATTCCAATTAGACGGGGTAGGGTTGATATAATCAACACATTCCAATTAGACGGGGTAGGGTTGATCTATATAACTCGAGACGGAGTCGAGTGGTGACATTTGAACATTTTCTCATCATTGTTACATATTCTACCATAATACCTGAAGACAGATTTATTTATTTATTAATTCCAACGTGCGGACTATGTCAGTAAACAGGAGATATTTCTTCTCCCTGGACAGTTAGTGTTCACCTAACTGTTGCACACCATTCGACGGGTAACTTACTTAATCGGTGAGAAGCTAAAATATTGTTTTCTGTGTCTGTTTAAGACACTAGCACTAACTGCATTTAAACATTTGAGAGAGCAAATACTTAAGTAGAATGAAATTATAAGAAAAGTATCGAGGTTTTACCTTGAATATTGACATCACTATTAGATGTTGAAAATCTGAATTTTACCATTCGAACTACATATTTGTAATATCAACTCATGTTCTGGTAATTGAAGTCACAATAGTTGGATAAAACACAATTATTTTATGAATGGATGTACAATAGACAGCACTGTGAACTGATGTGATTGGCCTCCACTACTGGAGACACTCCAGTGGACTGATGTGATTGGCCTCCACTACTGGAGACACTCACTCGGACTATGCTACACAATTCTTTGCGGATGCGAAGACCTCGGGCACATATCATGTAATTGGTCATATTGTGTTCCCCCCGAATAGAACAACGGCGTTCGTCTGTAGTCACTGTGAAACTGTACGTCACTTCATTTCGGAAGTCGACGTGATTAATATGTAAACAACGCATTTGTAAACGGCGTGTTACCTATATTGGAATTCATAATGGACTTAATAACCAAAAAATATACCTCAAATATATACCTCGCAAAATGGAATGATAACGAGTGTTCAAATGATAAACATCCTTAAAATATCATCCATGTTGCAGGAACGCCATTTACCCCAGGTCCATCTCCTGTGATAGCGTGTTTGTATAACTGTACTGACTCTACTTCGATGTAAGAATACAGTTTAAAGCAGCACAGTTTATTTTGTTCGGTACAGATAAGCACAGAAAACACAGAAGGAAATTGCACCATTTTATCTTAGATATATGTCAGCGTCGATGATTTTTCTATATTATAGTCGATACTCACACAGGGGTAGAGCAAGATACAACAAAGACAACACAGGACTTGTTTACATTGAGGCTCGGCTGTGATGGGCTGATCTTTTCTGGTTATTTTTGTTTTGAAAATAATTACATAGAAATAAGAAACACTGAACTGAATGTCACTGGTCTTTCAGCTTCAGTGGGATATCTAGAGTAACGAGCCCGCCAGCTGGAACACAAGCTTTTACTACAGACGGGTGTGTAGTCACTTCCTCACACTACTGCGTCAAGGTTTGGCACGGGCGTTGGCAGTACATTAAGCAGCTTAGGAGTATCAAGTACAGACTGCACGTGTATAAACGTGCATGCGTCACATTGACATTATACGAACACACGAAAGAAAACATGTTACGTTGTTACATACAGGTGGTCAACTTCTGAAAGAATAGCATCTCGCATGCGCGTAAAACAACCTTTCCAACAAATGGTACGGTTATGTAAGTGCACGTGATTGCAGGTGGTATTCTGAGTAATGTAGATAAGATTTATTCACTGCGCATGTTTGATTAGTTAATGTCAACGTCAAAACAACACGCGCACACCCGGAACGAGCATCGCCGCGTCCAAGTTACTTAACACACATAAACGTACTATATGATTTTGAATGCGTCTCTGAGGAACGGTTGTGATTCTTAATAATCGTAATGAGAAAAGCATTGTTATTCGCGATACAACTTCAAGATCTTTGTTCACCTTAAAGCCGTACAACTTATCAGCGTAACACAACTGTTCCCTTTCAGCGAGTCACGTAAAGGCCAAAATTAGGTCGGTAGAGCAACGCCAGGAAGTGAGGCCGATGGAGGCCGATCCTGCTGGATCGATCACGGGCCAGAGTACCGCCGGGTTATATCGTAGGACTTCTCATCCTTTATCACTCAGCTTCCGTTTGTGTTTATTTGTAGCAACGATGAAGGTACAGTTATGCCATGTAACCTTGTGGTACAACTTCATTTATAAATTCATATTAATTCAATAGATAATCGCGATTTTATAGTAACATCCTGCTGCTCCCCTAGATTCAGTATTCGAGAGCTTGCTCCGAATATCATAACTTCCGTGGTAGAAGTTGACTGCAGACGGACACATTAACAACAAAGGGTTTCCGTGATAGATGTTGACTGCAGACGGACATACTTACAACAAAGGGTTTACAAAAATGCTTTTTGATGATGACTATGGACAAGTTTTATGGTTGCTAGCATAGGCTCATCGGAAACCATGTTATTTCTGTGTGTCGATGTTTGTGATTACATGTATACTCATAACTGAGTCTTGTGGTTTTGTTTTCAGTAAAAGAGTTCTCAATGTGATGACGTGACATTTGTTCGGATTTTACCTAGATTTTCATAGCGGATGTCGTCGGTAAAGAAGAGGACGCTGACTCTTCTGGAAAACCTGGTCGGATTCTCCTTGAACTTCTTTAATGGTCTCATTTTAATTTTATTTATTTTGTTCAGATTTTGCCCTAATTTTATCGACTTTGAATTCAAACTAAGTTGTTTTTGGCACTTCGATATTCTCTTGGGTATTTTCGTAAAAAAATAAGGTCATATGTGACGACAGGGTCCAATGATGGTTTGGGAAACCGAAGAGGACATTTTAAAATAACAAAATACTGATATGTCATAATTTTTGATATGGTAGCACATTTGTGACCTTCATTTCGGGCACGATCTTCAGAGAACGTGCTGCCCGGAGATGATATTCCCAGTGGTATGATAGTATATGTAAGACACGACCTACTTCAGAACTCTTGCAGACTTGGATTATCGGTTTTATTCATCCTGTATTTGAGAACACAGAAGAAACAAAAATCACTCCGATTGCAACATTTGAAACCCCTGTCTTTTCTTTTCTACCTAACCTACCACCGTTTGGGCACCTTTGATTAATATGTTGTCAGAAAAAGGTTATTGGGCGGAATTCAAATTTTCGAGTCTATGACGATCCAAGGGACACGGGACTTCAAAATAGTCCCTTAAGTCGATCTGTTTATTATGAATACCGTCTTGTTATGACGTAAGTTTTTCAAAGTGAAAAACCTAAATGGTTAAACACACAATGCCTACAGAAAGAGCAGACATGTAAGGGAAGTAAACACAGAGATCTGAAGCGGTGACGTGGTGAGAGCAGACATGTAAGAGAAGTAAACACAGAGATCTGAAGCGGTGACGTGGTGAGAGCAGACATGTAAGAGAAGTAAACACAGAGAACTGAAGCGGTGACGTGGTGAGAGCAGACATGTAAGAGAAGTAAACACAGAGATCTGAAGCGGTGACGTGGTGAGAGCAGACATGTAAGAGAAGTAAACACAGAGATCTGAAGCGGTGACGTGGTGAGAGCAGACATGTAAGAGAAGTAAACACAGAGATCTGAAGCGGTGACGTGGTGAGAGCAGACATGTAAGAGAAGTAAACACAGAGATCTGAAGCGGTGACGTGGTGAGAGCAGACATGTAAGAGAAGTAAACACAGAGATCTGAAGCGGTGACGTGGTGAGAGCAGACATGTAAGAGAAGTAAACACAGAGATCTGAAGCGGTGACGTGGTGAGAGCAGACATGTAAGAGAAGTAAACACAGAGAACTGAAGCGGTGACGTGGTGAGAGCAGACATGTAAGAGAAGTAAACACAGAGATCTGAAGCGGTGACGTGGTGAGAGCAGACATGTAAGAGAAGTAAACACAGAGAACTGAAGCGGTGACGTGGTGAGAGCAGATTCCATTTCGTCTAACATTCGAAGACCCAAAGAAAACTTCCGATTCCACAGGAGTCTGCTCATTAGTTGCCCAATGCCATTATGCAACGGACTTCATCAGGTTAATGATCGCAACCCCCCATTCCGGACCTTCAGGGGTTACATCAAATCGATGTTACCGAAGTTTACACAACTGAACAGTGAGACAGAGAGACAGACACGACGAGTATTACACGCGCATCAACACCCACGATGTTTAATTAACGGCCGGGATCCAATCCGACACTGTTACACAAAGGCGATATATGTATCGTTATATATGATCAATTAATGGCCAGTATGTTGTTCGGTTCTCCCGTCTTTGTAGTAGCTGGTCTCTATTTACAAACAATTATCGTATATCATAAATAAGTACCGAATGAATTGGACATGATACATGCATCCCTTCGTGGTCCTAGTCAAGGTCTATCAGCACAGATTAGTTATGTACATCAGACTGACAATGATGTTGTACATTAATCAGACATAATATGACTCAGGCATGGCCTGGAGAGAGCGCAGCTCGTACATTTGTTTCTATAGTATAGTATAATTTTTGAATCATAAAATTACCCATTTTAATACATACAAAATTTACCTGTTTTTTTTTTTTTTTTTTTTTTTATAATATACTTGGATCTGTTACTGGGCAAAAGCATTCATTTTGAAACAGGCATTGTCTGAAACGAGAGAAACGTCTAAATGCTGGTGTTTTTCAATTTTATTTTCTAAATAACATTGTTTAAAATATTATCTATTTATTCGTTTTATAGCGATAAATGTAAAATTAATAATAAGTAAAGAAAAGCATTCGAATGAATTATGCAGTTCAAGAGAAAACACAAATGCATTTGGTACTGTTGCATTTAATTGCCCCGTCTATGGCCTCAGCGTAATGTTGCAGAAAGAGTGAGGCCCAGTAGAGGGACTTCATATTTGAAGATGTATTGTTTATCAAATGAAACTGTTATTATCTATTATTATAAAAGTTAAGTTTATTGGTGATTAAATTCCAATTTTATTTTCTGACATGATATACTTTGCCTGATCCCTCTAAATCGTGTAAAAAGAGAATCACAATAGCACAAACGTATCCGGATTTGCGTCTGGTTTGGTATATACGTAGTTACTATATACTTCCGGTTTGGGTGGAGAGAAGAAAAGACTGAAAATTTGAAAGAAGCTTCAGTTTCTATAATTTTTAATGTCATGAATTTACATAACCACAGAAAACAATATCAATTAAAGAGATATTTTTGAGAATGTGTAGCAAAGCTAAACAGCATCGTAAATATAGGACCGCGGTAACTCTATACTAGCTACTTCCGTGACGAAGGATTTTGGAAGCATAGTATTTCGTTACCATGACTTCAATTGTTCGTACAAATGTTACCGGAAAAGAGCTTCGCTTTTTGCGCCTTCGGCGCAAGAAGACCTGTGCTCTTATTAACGATAGCAAAAATGAGTGGATGGCCATCGTCACGCAATTCAGTGTCAGGGATAAAGAGACAGTCTCAGATTTGTGACTTAGTCAACAACGGTTATGCAATTGTTCTTTTAAATTTGTTTTTATTTCATCAGTTTTTAGTTTGTTCTGTGTAGTGATATTTTCAATATTTTACAAGTTTAATAGACGCTTTGTGACATCACAAATTAACCGATATGACGTCGTTTATTACAGTAAAAGGATATACTGGCAACGATTTTTTTTTCTGCTTATGACAAAACTGATATTTTGAAAACGTTTAAACAGTTTGATCAAGATAATACGATATTCTACATACGTGAAGTTATTTTGTAAAAGGGAGATCTTATTTCAAATACGAGTAATTGAAGTGTTAGACATGATATCATTGTTTTTTAAATGACTAAAGATATTCATTGGACGTAAAACTCAAACAAAACAAACCAAACTAATTAAGCAACGAAGTTGTGGTATCATAATTTGTCATTTTGATATTAAGGTATTGCTTAATCTAGTAGGGAAATGACTGGCACGAGCATCTTATTGTTTTTTGTTCTTCAAAACATTTGTTTTTATCTGCCTCATCTTCAGTTTAACTCTTGAAGTTTCTGAAACCAAATATATTTTATGTCTTTGCGTCTTGGTAATTTACGCATGCGTGACGCCATTTAAGTCATCTTGCACTTTACATGTAGCCTGCGTCATTTAGCGGATCAAACGAAATGTGTACGTCTAGTATTAGAAGCAAAACATACACATATGTCCTTGCCTCTAATTCACGAAAATATTTTTTCGAGCTAATATTCTCCAGTTATAATTGATAGACATCTCTGATTATAAATTTGATTTTAGAATTAATGTAACTCTTATTCCAAAGCTGATTTATAATGCGATACCCTTTACCGAGTCCAAGGTAACTCGTACCGGTGAAGAGCGTGAGAATGAACGTAAAATTGATAACAATTTCCACGTTGACCTACAATGTATTACGATCCCTTCGCCACTTAACAGTGACGTCATGAAACCACGTCAGGGAAGCATAAACACATTATCATTCCTAAGTGTGTACCTGAGGTATTTTGATAATTCAAAAACCCTCGGCGGGCGATCTTTTATTTCTGCCCTCCATCTCTGTCTGACCTTGTTTTCCATGTAGCACGCCAGTGAGCGATATGATTTGATTTGATTTAAATGTTTGCACTGTGTATATAAAAAGATAGGAGAAGTACAGTGTGACTTGGTACGCCAAGTACGCAATGCTAACCCTCAGAGTACAGAAATATCATACTTATATTTTATCGAGGAAAATATATTCGTTTTGTCTAAATACACAATAGCAGTCATTTAATGTATTAAAAGACGCATCAAAACAAGACAGCTATGTATTATCTTAAACTAATTGAGTTAAACATAAAATGATATTTTATAAGACAGGTATCTTCGTATAATACTGAAAGAGATACATCTAGTGCGCGTGCGATGACGTCAGCATGTGCTATTAACTTACAGTGTTTAGATAAGTCATATATACATTACCGCAATACGATTCCTATAATTACTCCTAACGTATATTTAGAGGTTTATAACGTACACAAATCTGTTCCAAGTACTGACAGCGACTGACAGGACGTGCCCGGTCTACCAGTGAAGCGATGCTAAGACAAGATCGATGGATTTCGGACTTCAGCATGCTTATTCTGTATGTTAAATTTGACGAATAATAACTTTTAACTACTGTATGTTTTCAGTGTTATAAAGTAGCTTTTTATGTATGGCTAAGTAAGCAATCTATACGTTGTTTTACTTATAATTTATTTATTTGATGCATACCGTAAAAATGTCAACATTTGGAATATGACGATGTAAACATTGGAGACATACAGTGGTAAGTTACGAATTTCAAGTAGGACTAAACACGTTTATGTATTTTCGCCTCAAATGCCGTTTTTAATGTTACATTAACGATTCGAAGACCTTTAAGCTCCAACCAAATTAACACACATTTTGCGTATTATAATGTATGAGTATGCAAACACTTTTCGTATGACTGCCAACATTTCAATGATGGTTATAAATAACTGCAGTGTGAATGAAACAAAAACCCATTTAACACATTTAAGTTGACTATTATTATAAACCTCTATTCCGTTATACAGACGGATAGAATCGTTACAGACTCAACAATTTTTAAATCTGAACAATAGACAATTTCCCAATGTTTCCCCATAAAACTATGCTGTACATGTATTTTTATTCAATCTCAATATCTTGAACTTCCGTCTAGCGTCTGTTATATGCAGCTGCTATACGTGCCTCGTTTCGCGTAGAAACATACATTACTGGCGAATTGGGAGTCTATAGATCAGAACAGCTGATTAAGAGGGATCATGTGACATTCATTGTCAAGGTCATAGATCTGTGAAGATGTTAAATAAAGAACGCCACAGCCGGTTTCAGCATGCTTTCTCCGTCTTATCTTGGAGTAACATCCACGATCTCCCATATTGACATGGCCTGGGTTTAACCGAATTATGATAATAAACAAATAAAGCGATGTTAAACCACATATTGACGTTGATGGAATGTGGGGTTTCTGTGATGCACCAATTATATTATCAGTCAAGCCAAACTGTCTATCTTGTGCTCGATAGATTGACTATGCAGTACATAACAGCGCTCAATGGTTCCATTTCTTTTAATTTACTTACAAGTGCATGGTAAGAAAACAAGCGGTAGTGATCGCATGTGCTCGTTAGCATGAATACATCGGTTAATTTTGCAAAAACAACAAGATAATAACATCCAAACTGCCAAAGCTTTAAATCTGGTGTGGTCAAGTGCATAGAGTTAATTATGCTCGTAATTCTTCGCCGACTTTTCTCAATATTAGCTCAACTTATCACTGTCAAGACTTAATTGGTTCCCAGAGTGTGCATTATGGTTTAAAGGTCACGAGGATGAAAAGATTTTGGATGAATTATGTTAGACAGTTAGAATTCCGCATTCATCGAAGACACCACCTTGTAAATCAAGGTCAATTTCAAGAAATGTCACGTCCTCACATCGACAATTCGAATAGTGATAACAAAATCACAAGGCACACTAATGAACATAATCAAGTCTACATGCATGTCACACAAAGACATGGTATACTTCCCTATGAATTCATGATGGCGTTCAAAAACCTTGTCAATATTATTCATCAACCTGTATCTTTGGAAACCTTGTACTGTAATCGTACACCAGTCGACATTAATCACGGAAGTCACACATGTACTATCCGGAGCGAGCATGAATACTAAATCAACTGCGATATGTTAACACCGTTGGGAAGGGAAATTACTATCAAGAAAGGGAAAGTTCACGCCCAGAAAGTGGAAATGATTCCGTTTTATCGTACAGCTTAGTACATGTAGTAAGCCGTTCTCTTAGTCATGTTGTAGGTTAGGATCGAGGTAAACAGCTGAAGTGGAATAGTCTGCAGTGTCCTTAGTTTTAAGCTCGGGATGGAATATGCGATCGAGGTAGTTAATAACTTTCTTGTTATTAAAAGGCACCACTTCGGCGATACATCTGCATGTGAAACTGACGGACTCGGCTAGGATTTTGTAACGAGCCCTAAAAAGCCCATCAATTAAGCCAGAATCATATGAAAACAAAAACAGTTCAGCCAGAAGAGGGCACAATTTTTCCATAGGAATGCGTACAATCTGCTGGAAAATCTTGCCATGGAACTCAACAATGATATTGTGAACCAGGAACCCATTTTTCTTATACTTTCATCAACAGATACGCTGACGAAGTTTGTTCATTAGAATAAATCAGTCAATTTACTGCATGTAGCTTCAAATAAATAATATTTACAATCAGTTTCCCTTTGAGACAGTATCTGTTGTAGTTAGCGTTAAGTTAGCACTGAATTGTGTGTATACAGCCGTAGTGTTAGCATCTAGAGATCTAAGCCAAGGAGATTGTAATAGAAAAGTACTCGACAAAGACCGAATGCTGCTCAGCTGTATTTAATGAGATAGTTCTATAAAAAAACAATACAGAATTTATAGTTTGTACTTAAATATAAAGTCTTTCTTGATTGACACTTAAACTATATCGATGAGAGCTTCAAACGAGGATCATATCGTTACGTAATTCTTAATCATTTGATGAATATAAACATCTAAAACCCATGTACCGTATTAAACTTTCAATGAGAAACTACAAGTGTACCGATGAACCTTTCCTCCAGGTATAACATGGGGTACAGACATTTATACGGTGCATTATATATTTGAAAATAATCTTTTCACTGTGCAAAGTACATAAATAACGGCGTACACAGATGCGTACTATTAGAACACATACGGGTATTTTTATAGTAGATATCCGGGTTATTTTGTGTTTGATTTCGTATAGCCTTACGCTGTACGTAGTATCTATGTAAGAAAATATATACAGTGAACCTAAATAGCGGTTATATAATCTACCCCTGGTGTTATCATAACACTTAAAGTCTATCTCTCTTATCACAGTTTATAAATAAATGAAAGGCGTATGCAAACCTTTGGCTCAGCTGCAGTGTGTTTATTAAGGGAGTGGTGAATCAGACGGGTCTGCTACGGATAAATACTTCATTAAAACAAGCCCTGTTCGCAATGTTAACAACATTATAGACTTTAGATGTTAATCACTTTCTAAAATGCTCTTTGAAAGATGAGAGATGAATTGTAGCGCCATACACTGAACCCACGAGTCTACAGAGCGCACGTCTCGAGGTCCACCTGACTACAGCATACGGAAATACAGGGTAACATCTTAATATCAATGTTATTGTACTAGAAACAAAAATTCAAACTAAAATATTTAATTTGGTTTTGTTATTGGATTGAAAAAGGTGCATGACTCGAGCTGATGAGGCTTGAATCTTCTAAGCTTTGTCTCATCCTAAACTATAATGTTGTCCTTGCTTCAGTGCTGCGGCCCTCTCCACCCATCGTGCTTCATGCTGCGGCCCTCTCCACCCATCGTGCTTCATGCTGCGCCCCTCTCCACCCATCGTGCTTCATGCTGCGTCCCTCTCCACCCATCGTGCTTCATGCTTCGTCCTCTGTTCTCTCTCTCTGTATATATGTATGTCTTTGTATCCTTGCCTCATACTTCGCCCCCCTCTCTCTATTTATACTTGTATCCTTGCTTCATGCTTCGTCTCACTCTTATATATATTTGTGTCCTTGCTATGCTTCGCACCACTCCACCCACACCACACACTCTTACTTCATGCTTCGCCCCTGCTATATATGGTTCCCCCTATATATACATACACTGTACATGTATATATTTACATTTGCATGACATTGTCACTAGATAACCTTCTTAAAAGCTGTGTCGTTGATGTAACTTTAAATTGCAAATCGAGACACAGTTCTTAGCCAATCAGCACGCGAAATACATTGTACGCTGCTCCAGTTATTGAACAAAGTGGAGACTGACGATAAGGCGGGAATTTTAAATTTCAAATATTTATTCAAAGTTAAAAAAACAAAAACAAAATAAAATTGAAAGGCGGAGAAAATGTAAATACAAGCATTGGAATATTTTTTTGTATGACAATTATAACTTATTGAATGACACCTTTCCAAGCAAATACATCACAATGCGCAAGCGCATTATGTTGTTTGCTGGTAAAGCTTCGTTATTCAAATATATCATAAATGTCATACAAATCAGTTCAATGCTTAAATATCGTTGTATCCTTGCCTCATACTTCGTTCTTCCCGTTCCTCTCTCTCTCTATAGCCCTATATCATTGCTTCACGCTTCCTCCCAGTCATATATAATATATCATTGTATCCGGTTTGGCGCTAACCCCCTACTCTACGTACTTCACGTTAACATGCTAATGATGATAATCTACATCCAATTTGATACTTCAAAAAAGAAAAAACATTAGTCATAATCCTTGGAGGATTAGCCTTTTTGCTTGAGATATATCTAAATTACATAACTGGATCACAACTTCATTTCAAATTGGAAGAGTAAGAATAGTTTGAAGAAGCCCAGCATTAATTTGATAATTTATCTGATTGTATTCGTACGTATACTTGTATAATATGACGGAACGAATATACATATGCATTGTACATGCATATTTCAGTTTTATTTCTATGCTCTACATGAACTTTCTATACACCGACAACGGCCGAAATCGATCGACTTTTTCCGATCTTGACCGGGAAACACCGAGGTTTGATAGCAATGTGCAACACTGGCTTTTGAAAAGTGATAGATGATTAAATAAATACATATTTTAATCTCATCTCACTACATCTAACCCGAAACATGCCTGTTAATGGTTTTAGGAAATTCCTACTTATACTTTTCCATGTTTAAGCCTTAATGCTATTTCTGCCTGCTCCTGCACAGTAACATGTACTGAGAGAACGAAGTACCGGGACAATTGCTGATTGTTTAGACAACGCCTCTCGCCACCTGTAATTGTTTCTGACTACAGGCAGATATCTGGGGATAGCGATAAGCCATCAGATTCCGTTTAATATGAGGGTGACTGAAGTGGCAGGCGCGCGATGACCTTTTAGATAGCAGTGGGTAAAGCCGTATAGACTTTCTGTATAGTAAATTAAACATTGCATAACTTCTTTTGACTGTATATGCAGTGTGCACAGCTTGATCAGTGAGGGTGGTCCTGTGAAAAAACACGTCCCTAGACGAGTCTTGCTTAGGAGTTATAATGTTAAACTCCCTGCCGCACACACAACAAACTCCGTATTGCACACACAACAAACTCCGTGCTGCACACACAACTAACTCCGTGCTGCACACACAACAAAATCCGTGCTGCTCACACAACAAATTCCGTGCTGCACACACAACAAACTCCGTGCTGCACATACAACAAACTCCGTGCTGCACATACAACAAACTCCCTGCCGCACACACAATACACTCCGTGCTGCACACACAATGAATTCTGTGCTGCTCACACAACAAATTCCGTGCTGCACACACAACAAACTCCGTGCTGCTCACACAACAAACTCCGTGCTGCACACGCAACAAACTCCGTGCTACAAACACAACAAACTCCGTGCTGCTCACACAACAAACTCTGTGCTGCACACACAACAAACTCCTTGCTGCTCTCACAACAAACTCCGTGCTGCTCACACAACAAACTTCGTGCTGCTCACACAACAAATGCCGTGATGCACACACAACAAATTCCGTGCTGCACACACAACAAACTCCGTGCTGCACACACAACAAACTTCGTGCTGCACACACAACAAACTCCGTGCCGCTCACACGACAAACTTCGTGCTGCACACACGACAAATTCCGTGCTGCACACACAACAAACTCCGTGTTGCTCACACAACAAACTCCCTGTTGCTCTCACAACAAACTACATGATGCACACATAACAAACTTCGTGCTGCTCACACAACAAACTCCGTGCTGCACACACAACGAATTCCGTGCTGCACACACAACACACTCCGTGCTGCACACACAACAAACTCCGTGCTGCTCACAAAACAAAATCCGTGCTGCTCACACAGCAAATTCCGTGCTGCACACACAACAAACTCCGTGCCGCTCACACAACCAACTCCGTGATGCACACACAACCAACTCCGTGCTGCACACACAACCAACTCCGTGCTGCACACACGACAAACTCCGTGCTGCACACACAACAAATTCCGTGCTGCACACACAACAAAATTCTTTCCTATACAAACAGCGTACATTGATTACATACATTCTACAACCGAAGCTATAAGCGTGTTTGTATAGTCCTTTTTGAAAACCGTTCTCTATAAAATAATATATAAAGTAACGTTATTATCAACTTATTTGTTTCTCTATTATTTTGTCAGCCAGTCAGATATTTCAAAAGCGGTATTGCTCCCAGTCAGTCCTGTTATGAATCATCATGGCTTTATGATAATAAACTTATATATAAGATATAGTAAAAAAATAATTAGATTATATTTCAAACCGCAAACGAATATCGGTATATTGTACTGTATTACTACACAAAGAAATACCGCCCGCATTATGTATTGCATATTTATATCACACCTAATTGCATTATACTATATAGAATTACTCAGCATCCATAATGATACCATACTGAACCAATGACAGTCGCTATAGAAATGCACCATTTCGCCCTGTAGTTATTATAACATTGAAAAGTTTTATTCACGTCTCTTAGCTGTTCCATCCAAACGATACACGAGGATACATTTCCCCACTAGACAATTCCAACACGCAGAAAGACGGCTATACACAATGTTATGAAGAAAAATGATGTTTATATCGATAGTGTGTGTTGATTTATGGCTGTCTGAGCTGTAAACTAGTTCAATATCACTTCCTGGTTTGAGTAGGAGGTTTATAGAATTCTGGCACGAACTCTTGGAAGTAAAACGCGTTGAAATTTAAACACTTGGAAGGTTTGAGAATCTTCAAGAACTTGGCACGTACGTATCGTATGTACAATGCAGTAGACATTTTAAGATGTTTCAAATTCGACAATTCTCAGAGAAGGTATTCAAAATAGAAAATTTGGAGAGGTATAAGCGACCACACACGGATGTGCACGTAAAAGCACGGGAGAATGAGGAGATAGGAAAAGTATGACTAACGTTTTACCGGCCACCACATACATTGCACGTGGTTTGCCTGCGAGAGTATGTTTATAAGGGGATCCCTTAGATAGGATGTAAGCAGACTGTCGGAAGGGTTAACACCGCTATATGATACATAGACTAGCCGTGCGTGCATCGCTCTCTCACACAGGATATTTTCTACTCCAAAACCTCCGAAACAATCCTACGCCATGATTCTTCCGCGAAATCACTATCATCAAAACCCCAGTAGTCACGGCCTATAATGTTGTAGTTATCACTCCATTATACAATAAGCATATTTCTGCGTGATATTTCGATTACGATTGTGCGAGGGAAATATAGTTTATTCTGTTATCTCTAGCTAATAACATGACTGTTGAAAGAAATTGTGAGAATTTGTCTAAAAAAAGTGCCAGAAGTCAAAAGAGTTACACGCGTTCTCATCACAGACAGATGTTGTCAGAGGAATCCATGACGGATTCGACCGGACACTTAAAACCGGGGTATCCTTCCTCTGGTCACCACGGCAGTCAATCTTCCGGGTTACAACCAGGCTACCATTCCTCTAACCACTTGCAGCCTGGAAATCATGTGTCACATAGTCGTGCAGGATCGTTCAAGGTCGCCGGCGAGCTAAGGTCACGCCAAAATGTGCCAGAAACACGTCAAATAAAAGATGACAATTCTCGACGTGGAAGTGTGACGTCAGGAACACAACCTAGTTACCTGTCAGTGTCGTTTGACGATGTTCGTGACGGACGGGAAAACAAAGACGCTTCCATAAGGCGAGTCAGGTCATTCAAGACGACATCTAAAGGGGTCGTCAACAGAGGTGATTCCTTCAGAAAAAAAGGAGGTCGTAACTCTGGCAGTACCAACGCCACACATTCACGTGACAATGTCGGCCATGGCGGTGGAAGCACGCGATCTTTCCCGCTCATGACCCCTCGTGTCACTACGCAGACATCACAATCCGGCAACGCCTCCTATTTTAAGGTGCTCGTTCTCGGGGCCACAGGGGTGGGCAAGTCTTCAATTACACAACAGTTCATGACGTCAGAATATGTTGCTTTCGACAATTCAATGGGTATGTATACATACTTTTAATAGTAAAACTAACTGTTTATTTAAACAATGCTGTGTAGGAATACAGGAAACACTTTTATAGTGTTCCCTCGTTTCTCATAGTCGCATTATTATTATGAAACTATAACAATATATTCGTGTTATAATGGTGTTGGTGAACTATTTTATAATTAGCCAGTTTGTAATGTATACAGCTGAAATATTTCTCTGCATTTATAGGGAAACATACAGGTCAGCTCTGTTACAATGCATTATCATATGTGGTTTCATTTTTGGTACGGGAACCACTGCAGTTCTGACTGTTTCTTTGGTGTCCTATTTTTAGAGTCATTAAAGGAACAAACGTAAGTTCCATTAACAATACTGGATTGATGTATTCTTTCTTCTCCCACTTCCAGCGATTGTTCAGTTCATCTCTTTCTTTTGCAGCTACTGTCTACAACCTACATTTATGTATATATCCTAATAATCAATGAAATAAACAAACACTATACAAAAGGATACTTTTCCTTTCAAACTAGTTTCTCAAACGTGTGAAATGTTTGTTTAAATGTTTAAGGAACCGAAATATAATTGCTTTCAAAATGTGAAAGAGGCACGCCTTTCACAGAAATACGTCAGCTTAGGCGCGAAATGGAACCAGCTCCTTCGACAACAATTCCCATTCCAAACTCGATTGGATTCTAAAGGTACAGTTTTTGGACAAAAAGCCTCTGCTCAAACACACGAGAAGTAAACTGGCGGTTTGTAAATGAATGACATTTATAACCTCACGAAACGAGCACTCTTCCCATTGTATGTGTAACGGGTAAACCATACAACCAGTGAGGTTTTGAAGGTATATATATATATATATACTGATACCCTCATAGCCCCCAATTACCAAAACTCTTCTGCGGAGTAGGCATCCCACTGTTGATTAGGCATATGTGTCCTGCAGAAGCTTTCGCCCATTCTTATTACGAAATGAAACGAAACGTTTGTAATTAGTTTGTGTTTATTTGTCGGGGTTTGACTACACAGATGTACCTGGTCAAGTACAGACAACCTGTGGTTTGTAATACCATTAGTCCTCCGGTTCTACTATATAAGCCAATTCGTATTTAGGACTCAGGAATTTCTTAAAGCAAATACCTAAATAAGGATATGTTTGTACTCCCACACTTTTGAGAACAATACACATTTAAATGTCTTTGACCTTAATATTCTATTGACCAATGCTCATTCGTTGTGTAACAAAACAATCTGCATGAGGTCTTTATACTTTGACGCTGTCCTGGTCAATCCAGTAAGATATAATTGTACCCAGGCCCTAGTCTTACGATCGTTCCGTGTTTTTTGACAATTGCATACCTAAAGTTACTTAGCTAAAGCAAATACTTCCCATGGGAAAAAGTAAGTCAAGAAACTAAGGCTTGGCTCTAGTTTTACGAACATTAATTACATTTAATTAACGGAAATATAAGATTCTCGATCGGATAGCACCACTTAAGATTTCCTTGACGTAAATAATGCTTTCAAATGAAAAACTGTTAACATTGCCTAAATCCCGGGGCCTGTTTGATACCGTTTCGGTAGAAACCATTACGTAAGGCTAAGGGCGTAAGGACTCCGCGATATCAACGTGTACCTGTATACATTGATCGGTACGAATGTTCTTAAGGCTTTCTGTAACGCATTAAGTAACTCCCCGTACCGTGTATCTCCCCGTACCGTGTAACTTCCCGTACCGTGTAACTTCCCGTACCGTGTAACTCCCCGTACCGTGTAACTCCCCGTACTGTGTATCTCCCCGTACCGTGTAACTCCCCGTACCGTGTAACTCCCCGTACCGTGTACCTCCCCGTACCGTGTAACTCCCCGTACCGTGTAACTCCCCGTACCTCCCCGTACCGTGTAACTCCCCGTACCGTGTAACTCCGTGTACCTCCCCGTACCGTGTAACTCCCCGTACCGTGTAACTCCCCGTACCTCCCCGTACCGTGTAACTCCCCGTACCGTGTAACTCCCCGTACCGTGTATCTCCCCGTACCGTGTAACTCCCCGTACCGTGTAACTCCCCGTACCTCCCCGTACCGTGTAACTCCCCGTACCGTGTAACTCCCCGTACCGTGTATCTCCCCGTACCGTGTAACTCCCCGTACCGTGTAACTCCCCGTACCTCCCCGTACCGTGTAACTCCCCGTACCGTGTAACTCCCCGTACCTCCCCGTACCGTGTAACTCCCCGTACCGTGTAACTCCCCGTACCTCCCCGTACCGTGTAACTCCCCGTACCGTGTAACTCCCCGTACCTCCCCGTACCGTGTAACTCCCCGTACCGTGTAACTCCCCGTACCTCCCCGTACCGTGTAACTCCCCGTACCGTGTAACTCCCCGTACCTCCCCGTACCGTGTAACTCCCCGTACCGTTGTTGCATCACGTAGGCAAGGAAAGCATGCTAGTAGAAACCATGAATATTATTGCGCTACAAATATCATCAAAACAACAACAAAATAATGCGATGAATACAGGAAAAATATGTTCCGTATACACACTGTACTTAAAAGTACGCTTACACCTACGGAACACCTGGTCGTATTGCCTCTGTTCAGTGTTCTTCTTTTTAATCTTTGTCTTGTCCAGATTTTGTCCTATTTAGGATTTTGATTACACTTCGCAATTCTCACTATCATCAAACACTAATTTACTTCGATGGAAGGTCAGTCAAATTCATAAAAAGGGAAGACTAACTTGTCAAAAGTCTAGCTTACATTTGAAAAAACATGAAAGATCGTTGTACGTGCTATAACATTTTTGTTCTCGTTATTGCAATTACTTTTTCCTTACATTAAACTTTTCATTGTTCATGATATTCGATTGCTTACATACAACGTAAACCCTTATTCTCTTTATAACTTTATCTCTTTAATTCTTTTTAATACATAACCTTCATAACTTTGTTCGTATGTCTCAGTTGAAAAGCCGTTAACGAGTACTTTGTTGAATTCATGCTATACACCCATTTTTACAACTGATATTGACAACCCATCGGTACAATCGCTGAATGTGAACGGTAGACGTTACGAAAGACTAGTTTGTACTCTGTATTCCCGACAGGGCATACAGTTTAACTTTTTTTTGGACGAAAATGCAGAACACACCTATGCATAATTAACGGGAACGCACGGCTTACATTTGCACCTGAGTCAGGCTATGATCTGCATGTACCTGGACTGGTGGAATGCCAAATAGCAATGCACAACAGATCTCTCTAATCAAAGACAATGAACTAGTTAAGAAAGCCGTTCCCTTTGTTATAATACTTCCTTCTGTACCCGATGTTCCGGTCATTACACAGCCTTTTCTAATAATCTCAACTTTTCTTTTATAATCGCAATTTTACGTAGATTTGGCGAGTCCGGTTTATGTAAAAAGAAATTCGGAGCTAGTCAGCCTCCTAATGAACTCTCTGATATATACACAGACGTATATGATGTACCGGAAAATACGCTGGTGAACAATGTATGATGTAAACAGTAACGGTTAATGTTGAAGTAAAACATAAATGGTAAGCAAGTGCTGGTGACACACATTAATTACGGTAGTAAATACAAGTTATAAACACTAATGATTGATATTTACAATTTATACACAATAGTGGTTGATAAATACAAGTGTACAAGCGATACGCATTATTTGTTGGTCAATACACGTGATACACATTAATGGTTAGTAAATACAAGTGATACATATTATTGGTTAATAAATACAAGTGATACACATTATTGGTTATTAAATACAATTGATACACATTAATGGTTGGTTAATACACGTGATACACATTAATGGTTAATAAATACATTTGATACACATTAATGGTTGGCCAATACACGTGATACACATTAATTGTTGGTAAATACACGTGATACACATTAATGGTTAATCAATACAAACAAGTGATGCACATTAATGGTTCGTATAAACAAGTGATGCACAATAATGGTTGGTTAAAACCAATGGCAGACTCTAATGGTTAGCGAAGAACATCAGATATTGATAAACAATGGTGACGAACACTTATGGTTTTCAACTGTTGATTTTATGTACACTAGTGTTGATAACCGGACGCTTTTATTTCTGGTAACGAACACTACAGTTAGTAAACACTTGTTTTGAACACCTGATGTATACCTGTATGCGTGTTCCTTATTTCACCATTGAAGTAACGTATACTGAATTTGACAGTTATTTGGCCAACTTTCTTTTGGAACAAAGAAGTGGGTCATTCGAATTATGCAAATAACCACAAAACGCATCCTTACTGTTTGATATGCTACAGCTTACCAATAAATTACAGACTGATATATAGGTAGTAAAATTCCGGCATCAAACACAGCCGAACAGGACAAAATAGTCACGAACTGATGACATTGCTACAATATCTGCTAGTAAAAAAAGGACATTTACCATGCCTTTTCGGGGCCCGTTTAAAACAGACACTCGGTGAAAACAAGTAACGACCTGTAAATGAGCTAACGAGTTTGTGCTCCTCGTTAGAACTAAAATAGAACGTTCACGCCTGCTGGTTTCCCTCACTCATCGCTTGGCAGCCATTGAGGCCGGTCTCTATGACAGACTAGATTCACACAGCCTCTTCTCCAATGCTAGCTCGGAGGGGGGTTCGTCCAGAGACGAGGAAGACTCAACGGTGTTTACGTCACTGTAATTAACCGATTTGCGGAGATAAATGTCTTCAAGTATCCCAATGTACATGTCTATCAAGTAATGACCATTACCAAGTGGTTAGTTAGGAAATTGAAGACAGCATTGCATATGGTGTTTGTCAAGAGTCACGTAGTTTCACTGGCATTTGAGTATGTTTTTGTACCAGTAGACCGATTTGTGCACAAGCGATCTTTTGTTAGCTTACATTAACAGCATACAAGAAAGGTGAACGCAAGCTAAGTAAAATAGAGATACCATACTATTCATTATCAGACAAAAAGTAAGAAGAGGATGATGCTGATGGTATTTTGTCGTATATTGCCGAGTGTTTTGCACCTACCCGCGAGTTTCCAAGATTATATTTCAAACATTCATTAATTTACTGTTAAGGTTTTTTCCCTATTTTTTGTATGATACATGTAAAGTCTAAAGAAGATAACATTTTTGTTGTATTTTGTATTTTAATGAATCAAAATACGAGTATACAATGTTTGCAAATGCTATTGAGAAAGACAGATGTTTTCCCCTTTGTTTTGGGTGTTTCTTAAATATTTAGTGTGCACTTGTATTACTGTGTTTACCCTACAACGTTGGCGATGTGATTTATACGTTTTTATAGTACCAACCATACAGGGTGTTGCACTTATATAATGTAGTTTGGATAAACAATGAAATATAACTGTACTAACATATTTCACACACAGCTTATAAGAATATATAATTAAAGGTGTTTGGCACCCATACTTATTGTGTGACCATTACAGATTGGTTTATTATAAGTGCTTTGGCATTTAAGATGTACTACTGGCTAAATCCTTACTGCTGAAATCTATACTGACTTTTATACCGAAAGGTGTCGTGCACTGCTATGGTACAATTGCTATAGGTAGGACATTTTTAACTAGTTCAACTTGGTATGTGGTGGACGCTCTCCAGTGATGGTTATCACATCTCACACTAACCGACAATAACTGGTACTCCAGTGAATATGCCAGTACTGCTGAGAGAGGCACGGGGTTGTACACAAACACACACAGACGTCTTGTTTATACTGATGACATTATATATGGGAGCTACGAGTATGCGCAGCTTTACTATAAACAAACTATTTACATTTAAAACAGTTGCAACAGAAATATTCAAACCGAGTCCATTCATCACTGGATGAGTTCGGATCTTAACATAATAATTGATAAAAATAAATACCAAAATAATTTATAAGTTCTTAATTACATATAGAATGTTATTGCAAATATGATTCTTTTAAGCATGAATAGCTTTCAGAAAGTAAGCTCTAGAATATATACTTCAAAAGCATGCAAGGTTATCGCTCATCTTTGCCTTCTACAACATCAAATGGCCAGATGGGGGCAGAGGTTACTTGTATTTTGATAGGACAGAGTGCTGCTCTTAGCGTGTCTATATTGGATTGACGTTTAAGATTTTCTGAAGTGTTGGAAGAAATGTTTATTTCTTTTTCAGTGTATCTTAATAATAGTTTTGTCGTTTGTAAATGAACCAACTCAAAATATTAATGACGTTGACGTACTTGTAAGTTAAAACCCCATATCGTATGTACTTTGAGAGGATTGTGTTAGCTCTGTTTAGTTCTTTTTCAGTAGCGGATAATCAAATTGATTTCGCCGTAATTAGAAAAGCAGGAATAAGTTATGATCTTGGAAATTGAGTTAAATTGATGGAAGATGAACATTCACTTGATAAACAGAGTACCGACTTTCTAGACACATTCTGTGATCTTGATTTTCTGTAAAATCATTCGAAAACGTCTTTCATGGTCTCACGTCTGGGTACACATGCATGCGTTACAACATCAGATATAATACAAATACCCGTTATTGACGGGGTACGTATAATTCGAATATTGAAAATGAGATATATATAATACAAATATGTGCTAAAATTGGGTATACATAACTCAGATACGTGCTAAAACATATATATATATGTATAATGCACACACGTGCTAAAACAATGCATATGTGATACACAAACGTGATTAAAACGGATACAGGTAAACTATCAGAGTACACATAATACACACATATGTACGCAACTAGTTCTTACGCATTTACAAACAGGGCACATGATGATATGCATGTGTACAATTTAGAGAAATGTCTTTTTTTTTTTATTTCAAATTAAAAACAAATATTCTTAAAGCATCACAACTTGTGTTTCAGAATGTAATAGTTTTCAATGTAACGTTCTGTGTCACTATTCCTTATAATAGGTTATCAAAATTAAGTTTTCATTTGTTTGTCCTCATGCAGCAGTGGACGATTAATATCTATATACTAGATCATCTTGGTTAGCAGTACTAAAACCCAGCAATGTGGCAGCACGCGAGCACGATATAGTACCATGTGTTACCTGCTGCTAACCTTATGGCTAATGTGATTTTGAGTGCAGATTAATTTACCAATAAATATATCTCGTAGACAACGGACAGAAATACAATCCATAAAAACTACAGGATTCAACACAACTCTCATGCTGGCCAGATGTCGTTTCAATTTGTTCTCATTTTGAGAAGCGTTTTCGTGCCAGTTTGCAACGGACATATCGTGTTTGTTTTAGTCATCGAGCAAAACATTTTAATGACTAGGCTTGTTACTGTTCCTGTATTCCATCTTCAGGTTCACAGAACAGCTTTTTACCCCAGTTACACTATAAATAGATGGGCACGTTTAAGCGACTGATCTGGTATTCGCTGTAATTATCCGGCCTGTTGCTATTTCTTATTTCTGCTACTGCCCTTTATTGTACTGTTTATCAACTGTATATCTCGTGTTTCCTCACAGGAACCTTTCACCTCGAGAGGTCAGAAGTATAAACCGTGTGTTCTATGTTTCAGATAGAGACGAGGAGGAAAACACGGTATCTGTTCTTCTCAACGGCGAGGAGTCCACGTTAGAATGTACAGATGGGTTGGACCCGGAAGTAAGTTTACTCAGAACCCAGCTTTCAGAAATCAAGATTAAAACTTGTCAATATGCGTTTTTCCTACTTCGTATTTCAAGTGATTTAAAACAAATAGATTCAAAGAAAATGGATTGAGTTTTCATAGTGTCAGGTGTCGTTCCGCCTCCTAACTGTCGATAATTCAATGAACGATGAGATGCAAATATATAATCATTACCAAAACGAATCCTTCATCTGGTGGTATTAGATTTCCTCAGATTGGTAACGACTCTTGGATAGCTAATGACAGAAACGTCAAAACGCACGTGACCATAATAAACAACAGCGCGTATGAATGATTATGATCGTAAATATAAGCATCTCAGTGCGGTTGATTTGATAGCCAGACAAGGCCGGAAACCAAATAATAGATACGATGCCCAGCTGGTTACAAGTACATGTAGATATAGCCGATATGATGGATATCGGTGTCGCTTCTATCTACTATATAGATGCTAAGATTTATTTATTAAGAATGATGAAAAGTCTACCCCACTTAATTTGTTTAGCTATATTGTTTGCACGTGTGAGTCTACCTTCAAAATAATTTACAAATAAGGTGTATGATTAGCGCCAGGATAACAATTTCTTTGGTCGTGAACTTTCCCATTCTTGACAGTAACATACGGGCTTGCATTAAAAATCTCGAAAAAAATCTCGATTCCTGTGGTAGGTGCCGAATATGCGACATAGACACTTATACGACAAGTTTTATTGAATGATGCCGAGGGCTACGGGCAAGATTTTTCGTTGCCTTCATGGTATCTTCCGAAAAAAGGCCATTTCGTTTGACTGCTTTACAGTTAGCGCATTATCACATAGCTCAAAACATATTTTGACAGGTTTAAAAGCAAAATTTAGAGGGCTTAATCATTTGTTGCGCCATTCACAATTTATGACGTCACGTCATTGTCCATCTTATGACGTCACAATCGATTTTTGACTGGCACAGCCAATGAAAAACGTATAGAACACTAGTGACATATGTAAAAATATTACACGGGCGAATTCACTGGATAACAGGCCGATTATGTGATTAATATAAATGTGTAGTTGTGCTTCGTGCTAAAAGACGCAATATTTTCATGTGTTGAATAAGCAAAAATATAACGGGATGAATATTTGCTAATTTATTTCATAAACAAACAAATTGTTCTTACAATATGGAAATATATTGTACTATTCATTCTGTCCTACCTTTACATTTACGTCTGCCGCCAACTGATACGCCCACCCTGATCAGCGGTCATGTTTTACGTGATATACGTTCATTCCTTTCCAATTATTTTTTTCAATTAATTCCGGGATGAAAATAAATTAAATTAATTGCATATTGATGTTTTGGGTTCGGATGTGTTTATAATGCATTAATGTCAGCTGCTTGCACAAAGAGATCATTATTAAATTTTACTATGATATATACAACCTTCCAGACAGGCTCTTTTTGTCCCAATACGGCAAATAACATGCCATTAGGCTTTAGAACGATCGCGTTATATAACTAAGACCTTACAAATTGAACCCCATGGTGTCATTAGGTTGGATCGGCTCGGAGATAAGATGGCACTTTTTTTATAATTATCATTTGTTTCTATTTCCATTTGCTTTGTTTTTGTCAGTTTAAACCATAAGTGAAATAACGACGATTGGGTTGTTTACGATAAGGGTTTGTGCGATCACGATATTTGAAGAATAAGATAGCGTTAAACCTACTGCACTAGACTACGTTTTGTGATCAACTCCAGGTTGTTCGCAATCTGTCAACTCACAGCTTAGGCGGTGAGTCCGTGGCACACATGGTAGCACATGGAGGTCAGCTGAAGGTTACAACAGTAGATTGGCAGTACCACGTCTTAGGAGTAAAACACGGTAAACCAACCAGCGACATCTGTAATTGAAAAAATAATGAAATTTCCACTTTTCGTTTTGTCGCTGTGTCTTTTCGATATTAATTTCCGCTGTGTTGCTTCCAAGTTAGTTCTGGGATAAAGATTTTTTCTCGACGACATCACTTTTAATCTAGGTTTTAGAGTATTCGAAAAAAACAAGTTTTTTATATTCACCTTATTTTTTGTGCTTTGCAATAATGGAACTGCAATAGCTCGGTTTAGGTTTGATTGTTGCTGAATATTATTACACACGAAATAAACAATAAACATTTCTTGATTTGGAAAGGAAGCAAGAGTGTCAAGCCTGTGCTCTTTAGCATTGAATGACTTCGTTTTTGAGTTTTGTGTGGGTAGATGTATCGCTGATTTATTGTACTTTCTGTTTTGTTTTGTTTCCCCATGCCCTGTCACGCCCCCTCGTGTTCAGATTTGTGTATATTAAATAGTGTAGACGGAATTCTTTTAGCTGATACATACTTTATCTCTCAACTTTGAATTAGGTCACCAAACTTACCAACTATTACTCACTATGTGTTTCTCTCCAAAGCTTCCTCGCCAAGTACATCTCTTTGATCCAATGTATTAGTTATATATTTATAACGCTTAAAATATAGTTATGCACCAGAAATAACGTGAAATGAGGAAACCATATAACTTTCAATTCATAGTGTTTATTTTGTGTTTTAATAATAATAATAAAACGATTTATTTATTAAACACATCATCAATGTAACAGAAAACAACAGAAGTATACCTAAGTGTAACCAAAACTCCAATTTATTAACTAGGGGAAATATAAACAAAGGAAACATTTACGTTGCGACCCTTGCAAAAGTACAAGGATAATAAGAACAGGTGTTCCGGCAGGGTAAGCGTCTTTAGCTTCATCAACGACATCCGTCCTGAAAACCTAGATGAAATCCAAGTAATATCACGCCCTCACATCGATCGAGTGTTGACAGCAAAAACCACAACAATAGTCATTAAAAATACGATATAGGAAGCACATATCTATCTTGCTGTGGAAAGCCAAACAAGTAAGACATTTTATAATGTATTTTATATTCTACATTTACCCTAACTTAATGTGTACATGGCTATGTATTTTTCAGTATGATCTCGAGGACTTCCGAGCAGATGCCTACATTGTGGTCTTCTCAATAGCCCATCGGGACACCTTTGTGGCTGCCACTAACATACTGAACGAGCTACTATACGACATCGGTACAGACAGGACCACCATACTGGTCGGAAACAAGGCTGATCTCGTCAGAAAACGAAAGGTTACGACCGAAGGTAATAATACATGTACAATAAACGTACCAGTTCGGAATTTGATTGATTCGTACTTTTATGTATATTATCTACCAATGCAAAACTTTTTTTTTTTTACACGAACAAATAAATGTATTGAAGAGTAAAACGATATTTAAGCCGTGATATCTGTAAAGTAACCAAAGTGACGTAGTGTGGTTTTAAAGAATTACATTTAGAACATAGAAAATCCGTATATATATAAAACACGATCTACGACATCTATCAGCACCACACGATATTTTCTTTTCTGTTCAACGATAATCAAGGCGACATTTGGGGCGAGTTGGTACATATGACAAACTGAAATAAATACAAATGGGTGCAAACAAAAGGGCGTTATAGATTTAGCAAATCAAATTTAAACATAGTTTATTCTCACAGTCAGAAGAAATTACTATTATATCATTTGTCGTTCTATTCTGAACAAAATGAAGAATATGCAATTTATGTTCCTCTTCAAATGAATAATATTCTTTTCCATAGAAAAAGAATACATAATGAAAACGTTTACTCGTTACACTGAGCAAAATACGAAACTGAATCCATTAACTCCATACAGAATAAATGTAATAACGGCGAGGTAATCCATAAAACCACTTTCGTTTTAGCACTTGACGTGCCCACACACAACGTTACATCGCCCATGCATATCACGAAAGGTTTTCCGGTCGTTTTACACTTCTTTGAATGGTTGATAACAAATTGACGTGACAAAGTTGATTTGCTTTCAAAGGTGGAAGTAACAACCATTGTAGCCTTATAATGATCTCTTTCCGTCGTCTGTTTTGGAACTAAATCAAATGAACCTCTTTCTTTATCCAGTTGGTTTTACAAAGGGATAACTGACAAGACAAAATCAGCATAGTCCTTGCTTAAAAACATCACCCTCAGAATCTCTACATAAACTCCTAGTATATAGTATTCCAAAATTTAAAACAGGAAAATTTGACCTGCAAATACGTGTTACATAGTAGAAAGCAAATTAATAATAATGAAACTGAATCCTGGTCTCAACTGCTATTTAATATTTAACAGGTGCCCCGTGTTAAATTTTGGGTAACAGTTCTACCTGGCTATCTTCTGTTTGTACACGTACGTTGCATGACCACAACATGGTGGAAATACCATTCTCTGTAACCCAGAATTGTCCTGCTCTGGTAGTCTCGCCAAGAGTATGCACAGACACAGAGGTTGAAGCCTCCTGGCACTAAAGGTACTCGGATGGCTGAGATAGCTAGACTGCCAAGGTAGCTGACGTTACAGCTCACCTTGACAACAGTTCAGACAGGATCCAAGCCCCGTAGGCACGTTATGACATCTTGATTGATGCTGAGTTTTTTGCACTCGATCACTGCAGCTGCAACCTACAGGTACATTGTATCTATCGGTTCCAAAGAAACTGTACCCTTTGCTAATTGAATAGGTGAAAAACAATCTTAAATACTGTACATTTTGTAAATTCCTGTCGCATGCCAGAAATGTTTATATCTATAATGCACGTGTACTTATGGAAAGGTGAAGTAAACTGGTGTGACTGATAGTGCTAAAATTTCCGTTAAGTGCCAAATTCCATCTAAACCTTTAACCTTAAGAGAATTTTGACCTGCCTTTCAGAAGTCGGATGGTAGCAGTTTTTAAATTGAGTAATTACCTAGGTCAGGACTGTTTTTATTCGACATGACCAAAGAGCAGCCTACAATTCTGAGTTCATCTTTAAACGATCACTCCTACAAAAAGACATCTGTCTATGATGCCGTAGAGAAAAATGTACGCGTGTTGGAAGTGACATATTATTGTTTTATTTTTAATAATGTCATCTATACCATTGTAATGTGAGGGGAACATCTATGTTAGGAATGCACCATCATTTACTTCCTTTTTAAATGTTTCCTATGTTAAAATAATGTCAGTATAGCAATATGTCACTGTAATTCCAATCATCGTTTTAGTTTATTTGCCACGAAAACAAAGAAATAATTCAATTTCGATGAAACACTAGTTAACGTTGCGCTCGCCACTGTTCGCTGTTTTTTTGCTGTATGCGCACTGTAGGGGTGTCAATGTTAAGCTGTAACTTCACTGTAGATAAACTCTAGAGATGTCCATGGTAAGCTGTGAGCTTGCTTGGTGGATATACACTATAGGGGTGTCAATGTTAAGCTGTAAATTCACTGTAGATAAACTCTAGATATGTCAATGGTAAGCTGTGAGCTTGTTTGGTGTATATGTTCTGTAGGGGTGTCATTGATTGATAAGCTGTAAATTTATTACAGGGACGTCTATATTAAGTTGTAAACTTGCCCGCTGTAGATTATCTGTAGCCATACAGATGGTAAGCTGTACGCTTGTGTGGTGTATATGTCAATAGTAAAGTGTAAGCATGTTCACTGGAGATTCACAGAAGAATATTTCGATAGTAAGCTGTAAATTGGTTCCCTCTAAATCCATTTCTGGGACAACAACGGTACGCTGTCAGCTTGTTCATTGTAAGTTTACTGTATTGCCTGTTCACTGTAGATACACAGTAGCAGAATTTCAATGGTAATCTGCGAATTTGTTCCCTCTGAATCTATGTAGGGACAACGACAGTAAGCTGTAAGCCTGTTAATTGTTGATTTACTGTAGGGATATCCTTGTTACCTTATAGTTTACACGGTGACGTAATTTTTGTCTCCTTTACTCCTTCTAGTACTGCTTTCCTCTGTTCATTCTGATCACAGATAAACGCACGAACGCATTGACAAATATTGCCTTGAAACGAACAATAAACTGAATGTAGTAACTATGTTCATGATTCTCCACTCGTAAAGATGACCTGTAATCGTGGTATCTGTTGGCAATTCTACGATTCACTCTTTGTACACGCCCTTTACACGTGGTAGTTTGTACCTTACACTCTTTAGAAATTCACTCCAGCCCAAAATGCACGCGATACCTACTTTGTCTTACGTCATGTACCTGTTCTGTTACGGTGTTTTGATCTGGGAGGTTTCAGCCTAGATCTATTTTAAAATGGTTCTCACGATTACAGATATTCAAAACTAAAGGAGAGAGTGTTATCGTGAGAAGAAAACTGTTCAGGTGCTTGATATAACGAAAAGTAGAGACAGCTATATCCATGCGTTACGTTGTAAGGATATGTATGGTGCTTAGACAACGATTGATTACGACGTCCCAACGTTTAAATCTGTCTCAGTGTTTTTATGACTGATG
This sequence comes from Mizuhopecten yessoensis, assembly GCF_002113885.1. NCBI lineage: Eukaryota > Metazoa > Mollusca > Bivalvia > Pectinida > Pectinidae > Mizuhopecten > Mizuhopecten yessoensis. The sequence goes on from NW_018408451.1 coordinate 44,395, forward strand.
CGCTTATGTACGTTTAGGGAACATATGCCGATGGGCGTTAGTAGATGAATTGCATCGATAAGACGTATCTAGCAATGCTTGGAATCTTTTATAGGAATCTCAAAAACGACAGGAATGTAAAAAGTGAAAATATAAAGCGTGGCTGTGGCTGTATAATTTGTGATGTCGAGCGAGAAAAGATGTGAAAACATGTACTCTACGACATCGCATTACACAATGTTTTGAAATTGTTTCATCAGCAATTGGGAGGGCACTTAAACAGTCATTTATGTAATAAACGTTTACGCAACGCTCCTTCCTGTGTACGTAATGAACCGAACAACCAATAACCTTCATAATATGATCTAGGAAACGGCATTTAGTAACGCCATGCCCTTATTGATGTTAAGGTTCACAGGAAGTATTGATTAATGTCAAGGTCAAACATTTCGTATGCAAATGCAATAAAACGTTTGTTTGATGAACAATAACATCTTAAATAAACATGTTGAAAGAAACAGCCATTGTCTTCAATATCAGGTCGAGCAGGATACCACACATATAAAAAAAATACCATTATACAAGACAACCCCTCGACAAACTTAGGTGAACCCCGCAAACACGACTGTCCGTGAAAGAGGTCGTGAACAATTAGCTTAGTCATCAAACTCATAAACGGAGCTGGCCCATTAGTAAAGATGACAGAGCGAAACTATAGGCATTTCGATAACCTGTTTATAAGGACGTTGGAAGACTGTCTATCGACACAAATCAGGAAGTAGGTGGGTGATAATATCAGATCTTTGATGTTATAAGTGTTTAAAAAATAAAATAATGCAACGTTTAATTATCGCGTGGGTAGAAGAAACTAGGTGGATATTATTACTATCAACTCTATGTAAAAAATCTGTTTGTTGTACAATGTCATCATATACACAACTATGTATTACATTAGTCTGACTTTTGATTCATTGTTATTATATTTACGTGGTTTTCCATTGCCACTACGCCATATTGGCTATAGTTCCATTCATACTTAGTTAACTCAATGAAGAGATTTAAATGGGAAGTGAAAGAAATACCTTAGGCTCAGTTTTCTGTGGTTATAGGTTCAAGTTGATAAATGTCTATAGCCCTAGGCCACAGCACTCTTCTTCCTTTATCCATTGGAATTTTGTATTTGAACAAACAGTGCATACATTGTCGTTCAATAGCAACGGGGTAAGGCACAAAAATTGCAACAAATACAGTATCCTTTCCATAAACACGTATTGATGCAGAGTTAGGATACAAATATGGTTAAAGGTAGTAAGGAAATCTTGCACTGATATCATTTCCGAATTAATTATCACTGTGACGAAATATATCCTCATTTAAAATCAAGGGATAGAATTTGAAGAAACAATATATAATTCCAAATAAACAACTAGATCGCCATAAGCGCAATCTGATATCCTTACATTAAAGTGTCTGTCTTGATTTACAGCTAATCTTAAAACTAATAACATTATGAAAATAACATTTTAAACACAATAAGACAATTTAACCAATAGAGAGATGGTAACCTTCCTTTCTTATGGTTATATTATATTTCATTAGTATCATGCAAGTAGCTGACAATCTTTATACTAAAATCAGACAGCTACACTTTACACATAGATAAACATAACGAACAGATATGACTTGATGAATAAATATAATGGCCAGCTACATCCTACTTATGGATTAGCATCTCGCACTGTTTTGACTTGATGGTAAGATACATAAAATGGTCAACTACACTTTGAAAATAGATAGCGAAAGATAAAAGATTCTCTTTAAATACAAATTCTAGTATATTATGTACAAATGTACATTGAAACTGAGTTGTGTTTTAACCACCGAGAGGTTTACAGAACAAAAGGCTCGCATACTAAATTGGCTGGATTGTGGAATACTTTGATACTTTGAAAAAAGGATGAATGTCCCACTTTACACTTGTGGGACAACAGTTACTACTGTGTTGTATTCAATTTCGTTATTTATAGGTACATGCACATGTTTGCCCTGTATCTAAATTCTTATTAAGAACATGTACATATTGTTGTTTTCTTATTACAGAAGCTCTTGACGTTGCCTTACAATACGACGCCAAATACACAGAGACCTCGGCAGCGCTGAATCACCACGTAGACGAACTGTTGGTTGGAATGCTTAGTCAAATAAGATTTAAACTTAATCCGACACTTCCAGAACCAGTTTTAGCCGTTGAATCGAGAAAACCCACCATTTCCAGAATGTCATTTAAGGGACCATTCGACCTGTTGAGTCGATTATTTGGACGAGGAAGCCGAAAAGGTAGAAAGCGAAATGATATACGAACGTCTCAGCGCTGAAATATCATACAACGGACATGTTGGTAAATGTCAAACAACAGACATGTTGGTAAATGTCATACAACGGACATGTTGGTAAATGTCATACAACAAACATGTTGGTAAATTTCATACAACATAAATCTTGGTAAATGTCATACAACAGACATGTTCGTAAATGTCATACAACGGACATGTTGGTAAATGTCATACAACAGACATTTTGGTAAATGCAATACAACATACATGTTGGTAAATGTTATACAACGGACATGTTGGTAAATGTCATACAGCAGACATGTTGGTAAATGTCATACAACATACATGTTGGTAAATATCATACAACAGACATGTTGGTAAATTTCATACAACAGACATGTTGGTAAATGTCATACAACAGACATGTTGGTAAATGATTGAGATAACACGGTAGGCGAAATGTCATACAACTTGTGAATAACTCGACCACATATGCTGTTGGATTTATTTAGGGTGTGATTGTGACTGTGATAAACCAAAAATGGAATGGACGATGCATATGCTGTTGTGAGAGTCTTTGTTTGAATATTAGTGGCAGTGCTAAAGTCGATTCAGCAACCATAGTGCTATTCTCGAAAGTTAGACAGTTTCATGTATACTTTGTATTATAAACATGAACCGATTATACTTGCACTGCTAAATATAGTTCGAGTAGACACAGTCTGTGCATTTGGAAGTGTGTGATACGGACAAATATGTTGTTGTGATTTGTACGTTATTTTAAATATCTATGATCGGTATGTGTTCATATTTACTCGGAAGTCGTTTAAGATGTACCTGCTATTAGTTAGACAGATAAGCAATGAAGACAGTGCGTTGTATGGCACCGGGAGTATACGCCTTTATGGACTTCAGTTTTCTATTTATTTAGGATTTCTTTAATAAAAAGTGCCATGTGTGCTAATAGCACATGTATCTCCAATAATCGATTCAATTATAAATCAGTATATGTTTAATGAAACATTATTTTTGAGGTTAGAGGTACCTGGTATGTACTTTATTTATGAATTATTTGGTATTAAAGCTAGTAAAAGCATTGTATATATACAAGATGTACTAAAATGTATCGTGTTGGCACATGCGGTACAGATTGATTGACTTTATCGCTTTACCTTTGATATGTGCAGACCAGTGTAAATAAACAAATAACATAGATAAGTGTATTTTGTACCATCGTTGTTCATGCTTGTGTTGTTAGTTATAGTGCCATGTTCTTTATAACACAGAAATGTGAAGAAACTTCAAAGAGTGTCGGAGTGAGATAAACAGTAATTCGAGGGAAATATTTTTTTAATGTAAGTTTTTATTTGTATAATCTTTAACCATTCCTGTCCAAATTTATTTTCTTTTAACTGAATCCAGACACGAATGATAGGAATGCTTCCAATAAACAAAAAAATCCTTTCATCGCTCAGAACACTCAAATAGCATGCAATACGTGACTGCGATATACGCATCCTCTATTTCAGGGTCCATTGCTTCTAACAGTGACACGTTTTTAATGAATGGTAATTTTCGACTTTAATGATTAGTACCATATTTGAAAAATAAAATGGAATACTTAAAAAAACATTCTTAGTATTAATTCTTTACATAAAAGTTATTAAGAAAATGAAAGGAAATAAATAGATACAAATTGCGTAAAATTTGTTATGTACTATACATCTTTAATAATACAATTGACTGATTTATACACGATTAAACCGTACAGGTGATAATGTTTATTACGGTAATGTTTCGAAACAATGTTTCGAAATTGACACAACCAATAAATTAGAAAAGCAATGATCCCTATTTGTTTTCATTTGTCCTAATAATCAGAAAAAAAGAAAGCAATATTCCGTCAATAAGTAATATTGCTTTTAATACAAAGAATTTCATAACGGACCAGTATTAAATAAAGCCGTATGTATCCACTACAACGTCTTATACAACGCACTGCTCATGATATTCATTCGGGTTTTATTATACCTTCCATAAGCGATATTGCAGTATGAGAATTAAGGCTTCCAGTAGAGTTAATGCTGTAAGAATATGATAACTATTTTCAAACGGGTCATTCTGATATTGTATTAGATCACGCTGTTAGTCCCATTTTGAGTGACAGTACAGCTGCACCTCTGGGATCAGTTATCATAAACTTACCACACACGTATACTGACATAAGTAAAACCTGGTCAGTATATAGTATATCTGAAGGATATATGATTAACGGATCTACTTAACCAGGTAATCTGGTCATCATATACATTTGGTCGACGATTATTTAAACATACATGCCTCGGTTACAATGAAGCAGTATTTTAAGATATAAATAATTGCTAGCTGGGGATAACTTGTATTAAGCTCATTGGAAATGATTTTCACGCTGTATAACTGTTTAAACTTAAATGTTTACATTCGCTCTATGCATCCTTCTATTGCATTGAAAAGTCAAATGTTGTTATTATACTATAGAAACATTTGCTATTGTAATGTCATCTCTATTGTGATTTCATCAATTTTATTGTTGTCAACACTAAGTTTACTGTTCAAAAACTGTTGGATTGACTAAATAAAGCATTATTACTGTAACAAAATGTAAATATAAGTAATGAATATTGTATCAAATATTGTTAACACGAATTTTTAATGCTGATAAACTTTCATAAAGCCTGGATTTATGTATTTTTTTTCAGCAATAGAAATGTGTGTTATAGGACCATATTGCTTAAATATCATATAGCAATCAAAAATAAGTTCAAATTGTTTTATCGATTCGTAACAGAAGAGAAATATATTTGCCTTTATTCGTGTTATTTATCCATCGTCTTTATACACATGATTGAGATAACACCGTAGGCGTGGCAGACCTTGATTAAGATAACACCGTAGGCGTGGCAGACCGTGATTGAGATAACACGGTAGGCGTGGCAGACCGTGATTAAGATAACACCGTAGGTGTGGCAGACCGTGATTAAGATAAAACCGTAGGCGTGGCAGACCGTGATTGAGATAACACGGTAGGCGTGGCAGGCCGTGATTAAGATAACACCATAGGCGTGGCAGACCGGGTTTAAGAGAACACCGTAGGCGTGGCAGGCCGTGATTAAGATAACAAGGTAGGTGTGGCAGACCGGGATTAAGATAACACCGTAGGTGTGGCAGACCGGGATTAAGATAACACGGTAAGCGTTGCACACCTTGATTAAGATTACACCGTAGGCGTGGCAGACCGTGATTAAGATAACACGGTAGGCGTGGCAGACCGTGATTAAGATTACACCGTAGGCGTGGCAGACCGTGATTAAGATAACACGGTAGGCGTGGCAGACCGTGATTAAGATAACACGGTAGGCGTGTCAGACCGTTTATTTAATTTCAATACGATTTGTAAAGAACAGTTTGGAAAACATAACAAAAGGAATACATGCATTTAGTCACTTATATAACCTATTGTAATTATTATGAAGTTCTTTTTACACAACCAATACAATTTTTGTATGTGACGTTTCGTTGACTAGTACGATATGTACACTGTCATCTTTTTCCTAATCCATACTTACCAACCTGAAGAAAATATTTAGAAATACCCATTGATATATGTGTTAATTACAAATATGTTTAATATATCATTTAGTTATTTTACTTTGAAGTTTCGACGTATTATCTTACACCTTTGGGGTATACTAGAAGTATTTTATCACAAATACGTTTAAGAAAAATCGATGGAAGTATCATATATACATTCTATGACGTCATACGATATACTTTTAAACCAAACATGTTTTTTTTATGTGTTTTCCAATCAGCTGTATGGTGCAATGGTATCTTTTTCGCCATGCTGTATCTCTTACTGACTTGTATAGGTGTAATCACAAACGTGTAGCCTACTCTCGTCTCCCCACACATATGATGTTAATTCAGTATGCCGATAGTATATAATTCCCTATTGGATATATAGTATCTTAATTAGAATATGTTTCTGTGAAGAAAGCGGTTTTGTTTATATTCTGTCCTTATAACCTGTATTTTAAACAAACTTTGGTAGACTAGTTGTATATCGACACTGTTTTAGTCAATGATTGGTATCAGTGTTAGTTTGCCTGTGACATTATAGTTATTTCATAATTCATTAAAACGTTGAAGTCACTTTACATGGAATTCCAATTTCAGCTTAATTTTGGTTTAACATATCTTTTTCAATTATAAATCAAACCATGCTTTGTATAATGTTCATACATTGATATCGAACTATTTATATTAAAGATGTGCTCTGATTCAATTAGAGCTCACGCTATTAATTGAAGAACTGGATGTTATGTGTATATTATTGATCTCATTGGAGTACTGTAGACACTGAGAGGGCGTTATACCACATGAGAGGTCATTGGTTTGTGATATGTTTATATACATTGATATTTTGTAGATATTAAACTTATAGAATATATTGATACAAATGTTTAACAATGTTTTAGTTTTATTTACACCAATGCATCATTAATACGCCTGTCATATACATTGAACATTTTAATGATTATTATTTAATACCATCGACATCGGACTGGTAAGGATTTGAATCTGGACGAATCTACATCCTCAAGGTATGTTATACAGAACATACATTGTCATCAGTTTTAACAGCAAATATACAGATGTAGGATAGCAACATTTACCTTGTATTAGTATGACTGAACAGTTAATGATCACACTGCCGACACGTGTGACTATCCTAGGATATAGGTTTAGCTTTCAGAAATTGTCTCAAATGAAAATGATACATTGTGGAACTTATATAAAAAAAAGAAAACACAGCAACAATATTCTGAGTGAAAAGTACAACGGGGCCAGGATTTGAACCATGAACTACATATCATGCTACTCCTTAGCTACCTGGTAAGTGGACGTGCTACTCCTTAGCTACCTGGTCAGTGGACGTGCTACTCCTTAGCTACCTGGTCAGTGGACGTGCTACTCCTTAGCTACCTGGTCAGTGGGCGTGCTTCTCCTTAACTACCTGGTCAGTGAACGTGCTTCTCCTTAGCTACCTGGTCAGTGGACGTGCTACTCCTTAGCTACCTGGTCAGTGGACGTTTTCTGGCCTAGTCGTGCTGCAGTCGTGCTGCAATATCAATATCCTAGTCGTGCTGCAATATCAAAATCGAATTAAGGGGAGATTACTGTATATATGAAAGTTCTACAGTGGCATTCTCTAGTGTTTTGCCCGCGATGGGACAGGAATTCTTAAACTAAGTACATGTCAAATATGTGCGACCGTAGCCATTGTTTGCAACGGATCGAAGCTAAAATAGGAATAACAATTCATACGTCAATATCATCATTAGCAAATACCACTGACAAAACCATCGTTTCCCACCGCTAACGAAACTAAGTTCCGAGCAAGATATATTTGTACTGAAATGTTTCAACACAGGAAGTGAAACAAAGATTATTTATACATTAAAACTTCTAGCATTATGTTAAAGGTTCAGGAAACAGTCATTTTGTGTTGGTTTTCAACGAATTCAGAACAAAATATTGCAATCTGCGATTGTTTCATTCAGTAAAAGAGGTTTTTCTTGGGCTAAAAACAGACATCATTGCTTTGTTAATTCACAGATGTATCACATGAAGCTTAACTTATAATCACGGTAATTTTTTCGTGCAGCAAATATAATCTCAAATACATGTATGTTATTTAACAGGGGTTATATATGTATGTGGAGAGTTGGTTATGAAAATCGCATTTCCGCAAAATATACAAGATGTATTCACGACATGATAAAACGAACACTTTACATTCAAAGGTGTTGTCAACATGGTGTTGATTGGATGGTTTATGATGTGAAATAATAATTAACGGAACATAAAACAAACTATAAAGTTGATGACAGATGTCAGGAAGGGTGACATTTACCGGCAGGAAGTTGTGTTATTTATAAATCGTCGGTGACATATGCGACATAAGTATGTGAAGGATAATGAAGGTTCTAAAATAGGCAATTTAATGAGCTCTGCGAAGTCATGAAACCCGAACTTGAGTCCTAGTCATGTTCCCAAGCAGATAACGGAAGTCGATGTCATTAACCCAAACAAATAACTTAATGCAATGTCTTGAACCCGATAATGAACCCAAACAGCAAACTTTATGGTGAAGTCATGAACATCAAAATTGAGGTGAGTTAATGAATCTACCAGATACCAGATAGTCATGAACCTAAACAGATAGCTGAAAGCGTAGTCATGAACCCCAACTTTAGGAGAAGTCATGAACCTAAATAGATAGCTGAAAGCGAAGTCATGAACCCTAACTTTAGGAGAAGTCATGAACCTAAATAGATAACTGAAAGCCAAGTCATGAACCCCAACTTTAGGAGAAGTCATGAACCTAAACAGATAGCTGAAAGCGAAGTCATGAACCCCAGCTTTAGGAGAAGTCATGAACCTAAACAGATAGCTGAAAGCGAAGTCATGAACCTAAACATATAACTGAAAGCGAAGTCGTGAAACCAAACTTTAGGAGAAGTCATGAACCTAAACATATAACTGAAAGCGAAGGCATGAAACCCAACTTTGGGAGAAGTCATGAACCTAAACATATAACTGAAAGCGTAGTCATGAACCCAATCGTTAGGAGAAGTCATGAACCTAAACATATAACTGAAAGCGAAGTCATGAAACCCAATTTTAGGGGAAGTCATGAACCTAAACATATAACTGAAAGCGAAGTCATGAAACCCAACTTTGGGAAAAGTCATGAACCTAACAGATAACTGAAAGTGAAGAGTTGGACTATCACTGATCCAAATATAGGCGATATGTCACAATGTTTCACTGAAAGCTGGAGGCGAGGTATCATGATCTATAAACACAGGAGTGTCCGTATACGGTATCCCGTATACTATGTGTCATCTGTCACGCTGTCTCCTGACACATCAAGGATATAGTAAGATAAAATAATCGTGAACAAGTCTCATCATTGCAAAGTTTGGAATCGATTCGGTGGACTGCAGGTCGTCAGGTCAACCGTAAATTATCTTTATAGTTGATTGGAGCAGGCATACACACAGAGTCGACATTAATATGGTTTAACGCACAATGTGTTTTCAAACTTTATCAACGTTCTGGACGAGGTCATGAAACAAAGATCTCCGTGTGTTCAGGTCATTGTGTAGGTTGAAGCAACGATATATCTACATATGCAATAAACTACACAGAAACATGTATATACGTTTCCATGTATTATCAAAGTATGTGAATTTGTTGCAACATCCAGGTATAATCAACCCATTCCGAGACAATATGAGACCCTCCCAGGCGGATCTGTTGTACGTAATCTTCACGCTGAGTGGGACGGCTGATAGCAAATGTAACTATGACGTCAGAGAAAGAAACTTAATACGGTCGCAGAGCAATGGTCAGTGAAAGCGGATATCCTGTTGTGGCTTAAACAATACCTAGCTCACACTAAGGTACGCCTTAGACCCACATGCACGTATTTATCTTGCCAAAAATAGAGGATACTTCAAGCTGTATGTCTAATACTGATTATCGCCAATTTAATCAAGTCCAAATCGGTCCGCAAAAAAACAGTAGGCTTTTTGACATTGTGATGGTACTTTTATAGTGTATTACCTCCTTAAAATGAATTGCAATCTTTTGTGTAGATATATCAGATACATCCGCAGTTCCTTGTATATCAGATACATCCGCAGTTCCTTGTATCCTTATTAAAAGGAATCATTTGATGAACTATTATGATAATGAAAATATTTACTGGTTATCTCCCTTTACGTATTTGTATTCGACGGAATCAACAAGGCACTACAAGATAGGATATTTTGAACAACGGCTTATACTATATTAACGTGGTTTTGATCTGTTTTGCTGCATTATCATCTAGAAATAAATATTTTACCAGCAATCTAATCGTGGCCGAAACCCTCCCAAAGCACCGACTTACATAGGTCACAGTACGAGAGTTTGGGACACACAACAATGATTATGTCTCCGACCGCAGTGATCGTAACGGCTGATACAATGTATCAAGCTCCAATTATATATGTAACATACCATAGTCCCTCGTTGTCACATACCACAACCTATCTTTTGTCACTGCAGAACGTCATTAGCATTGATCATCGATCGGCTACCGTTCTGCTCTTGAATAGTGTGTATCAAACTAAATGTGATATATGTTCTACGGTATTAACCCTATTGAATATGACGTAGAGTACATATATTGATAAGATAGAATATGACGTAGCGTACATATATTGATAAGATATATTATGACGTAGAGTATATAAATTGATAAGATAGATCATGACGTAGAGAACAGATATTGATAAGATAGACTAGAGTACATATATTGATAAGATAGATTATGACGTAGCGTACATATATTGATAAGATAGATCATGACGTAGAGTGCATATATTGATAAGATAGATCATGACGTAGAGTAGATATATTGATAAGATAGATTATGACGTAGAGTGCATATATTGATAGCTAGACGTAGAGTACATATATTGATAAGATAGATTATGACGTAGAGTACATATATTGAAAAGATAGATTATGACGTAGAGTACATATACATGTATTGATAAGATAGATCATGACGTAGAGTACATATATTTATAAGACAGACTATGACGTAGGGTACATATATTGATAAGATAGATTATGACGTAGAGTGCATATATTGATACGACAGATTATGACGTAGAGTGCATATATTGATAAGATAGATTATGACGTAGAGCAGATATATTGATAAGATAGATTATGACGTAGAGTGCATATATTGATAAGATAGATTATGACGTAGAGTGCATATATTGATAAGATAAATTATGACGTAGAGTGCATATATTGATAAGACAGATTATGACGTAGAGTACATATATTGATAAGACAGATTATGACGTAGAGTACATATATTGATAAGATAGATTATGATGTAGAGTACATATATTGATAAGATAGATCATGACGTAGAGTACATATATTGATAAGACAGATTATGACGTAGGGTATAGATGTTACCGCATATAGAAAAAAAAATGTTCGTGCTGATAATCTTATCTATAAGAAGGCACAGCTGGACAAATTATTGACTCGTGTTCGACGTCAGCATATGACTTGATCAGAAGTAGCACACTCAACCTAAATAGGGGTTAGGCTATTTTTTCTCCCCTGACCATTACATAATAAAAACTTCAATAAGTTTGTCTGATATGCCTGCATTTATCTATAATAGGATGGCTAGTATTGGGCGTGTCACTCTCCTTTATTTAAAGGGATTCTCATTTTAGCAACTGTCATATCTGACATTTGAACGATTTCTACTGTTGTGTTTAACTTCGTTTTCTGTGGAAGAGATATACAAATCTGCGTCATCACTGCTTATATGTGGGATGTACAAGGTACTATCCTTATACAGTAATGACAGGTTTCGGCTGGTTTTCGGTAATATCTTATTTACAAAAACAGTTAAATAGTAAGGCTTTTTCATAGCATTGATTTGTTAACCTCCATAATTATCCTCGTAAAAGATCTTTGCTACGGAAGAGTATTACAGCCACTTGTTACTAACTCGACATTTTAAACAAAAAATATGTTATTTCTACTCGGCCCCAATGCCCCTCCGTACATTGCTCTCTAATTGTTATTCTAGGGAACATTTCAGGTAATCATGGTGTCGCAATAACCCGAACAATTTGTCAGATTTAAATTACATATTGTTTTTTGTATATTCATCAATGCAAAAGCTACGGGAGTGTTACTTCCATGTGGACCAAAGCTAACTTAACTAGTTCCTAAATTAAACACTAGATATTCGAGGAAAAGAAGCATCTGTTTGAAAAAGTTGTTAATAAATACAGAAGGGAAAAGGGAACATTTTACATGATGATTTTCTCCATATTACTATTTCGAATTTTTAGGACAGTGATTATGATCATGATCATGCTTTAACGACAACAACTTCCAATTAAACAATTCCTAGAATATTACCCATTTGCCCAATCAAAGCACAAAGCAAATGGTATTATTCAAGTTGTATTCCAAATGAAACCGTGAAAACCTGCCTACTATCGCCCACTGATTTCAATATTGTGTCAACGTATTTGTTTATTAGAAAAAAATGTCTTAGATAGTTAATCATTTTTAAAAGTAATGAAAGTCATTGTTCATCCTAATATTGTCCGTGTGACAAAATATGTAAGATAATGTTGCTTGTGCTTTCGCCATCCCATTGGTTCAACAGGCCTGCATACCTCTCTTATATAGACAGGGACAATAAAACGCCAACAAATCAATGGACCGTGGGAGTGACGAGCGTCGCCTACGTGGCAGTGACATGATATGTTCGTTCCTTACTAAGCTTGACATTCGACTCTAATAACACAGTTGAAGGGAATGGGCTCAGCAGGAAGTATACGCAATAGGTTCTCATTAGTACGTAGAGTTGGGTGTTGACACGGTTTATCGTAGTGTACATGTACAGCGTTAATAAGTAAGTATTATTATACTTATCCACCCAAACGGCAAGGTGAGTATGAGTCCGAGTATGTGTGTCATTGTAACTTTACTCCATCGATACTATCTATACCACGCGTAAATCTAATTCAAAAGGAGATTATTTTACATTCATATATGGCTTTATGTACGTATAATGTATGACCATATACGGTATGGAATGTCATACATGTTTAATATATCCTGTGAGTAGTCAGTATACATACAATAAGCGGTTCTACGCCTCGCAGTTTTAAATACAACGGTTTACACAAATAAATTGTATAAATGTGTTCTATTTCCGTCCATCACAACAGTCTACGAGGAGAGAACAATAATAAAGATTTTAATTGATTATGATAAAATTCGAATTAACAACACTTTTGATACGGGTTATGACATTTAACAACGTATATGAATTAATCGTCAGGGTCCGGATAGTTATTTGAAGGCAGTCTTTATATGGAAGGGGACAAGATAAACATGTCTTAACGGGGAAATAAACATAGGCCGTCTTGGTGAATGTTGAACGCGCTAACCACTGAGCCCTATCCTGTCTTAATAGACACAATATCGTTATTTTAAGTTTTTCGACATAAAGAAAGACGCGCTTAGAGAGTCATTAAACTAGTAATTAAGAATGTTGGTAGATGCAGAGCACTATAATGAGTTACCTGTAATTGACAGAGGCGGGTTATCTCTGTCGAGGGCTAAGATGTTGTGCCATAATCCCAACCATGTCAGAAGCAAAGATAGGGACGTTGCAGAATCTATCCTTGAGACTAGAATAACTTTATCTTGCACACTTACGAGTAGATGTGTAGTTGATTTGTTTCGCACGCACCACATTAGATATAAAAATATGAACAAGTGTCCCGTCTGCAGCCTAAAAACAATAACTCTCCCCGCCACTTAGTCTCTATGTTTGAATCTTTCCTCGTTAAAACTTTATCTGTGCTACGGAAAGAGGAAAAGTATATGTCACGGAGTTTATTATATTCATTTAAAAAATAATTTGAAAGTAAACAAAAAAACACCTTTAAACCATATATAGGGAATATTTAATAATACAGTTGTGGGATCGCACAACGCACCAAAAATAGCGTGCGCACACCGTGCATACATCGTTCACACACCGTACGCACATCGTTCACACATGGTGCGCACATATAGAAACATACGTAAACATCAAGTTTATATGTTTAAACACGAAACCGTATAAATTGCTACGGCATTCCTCAATTTACATCAACCACGATTGTTATCGCACAACGTCCGTCCATCGTGCGCACATATGTGCGCAAGCAATGATCATTCAGCTTTTTTTCGTTCGCCCATCGTGCACACACCGTTCACACACCGTGCACACATCGTGCGCACACCGCACATCGTGTAACGTTGTGCGATCCCACAACTGTAATAAAAATAATTATATATACAATATTTACGTAGCGCCCTTCTTGATTTGCAAAATTACACAAAGGCGCTAACAACACAAGAATAATAATTAGCATTTCTACAATGTAAGTTATCAAATGTACTAGATAAAATGACATACAAAAAAAAATCAATGAAAAGTGCTTTATTAATTAAAGGAATATACATGTGTAGTCGTATATGAAAGTTCGCGCATAATAACAGGTAATTGCCTTTCAGATCAGACAAGAAATAGTGACGGTAAAATGTAAACTTGTTTTATTTGATAGCTTTTTCATTCTATGGTTGTTTCAGGATGTGTTGATTTTTGTCTTGTATGGGAAATCGGATATAATAGCATTTTATGTGATCCCGTAATTCTGCTCTGTATTTCTTACACAAGGGGTTTATTTTCCTTTATAACCGCGTTATAATAACTCATACCATCATATGTCTCGAATATTTCAGAACAACATACATAAAAGTCATATTGAATTATCAGTTAAATAGATTTTAGGTATAGATATGTTAACACACATTGTGAAACATGCTTGTTAATTCGGTCAAACAACCCCCTTCTGTTCGTATTGATTAAACATTATCCAATACCACACACTTTATATATATATTATACTTGCATGAAACTTACCATCAAATTGTCTCAAATTAAAAACCTACTGCTGTCTCCGGTATGTAGAACCTTTTCACTTGAGGTGTGAAACCAAGGTATCTTCACAAAACTGGTCACACATGATTTAATAGTTTGATAGAAAACAAGGTCATAAAAGTATAATTTCACTTTTCACAGAATGGTAGGATACTTCTTGAATGAAAAGTAAAAACAGGACGGTTTATTTAGATAAAAACAAATGCACATTAATTAAGAAAATATGTTTTTGTCTGAAAAGTAAACTCTTAAAACATGTGTGCACCTCGATATCTCTATCATACTAAACTTGACATGATAAGATAACTGTCGCTGGTATCTGTTGACTTCTGGTGGTGGAGAATGTATTACAATAAATCATTATCAACAGCACGATTGGTCCTTTGCCACTCCTTTCCATGTGTCTCGTCCTTGTCAACCTAGTAACGTTTATGGGCATGATAAACTGTATATATATATATATAGTGTGAAAACAAGGACATCTCTGGTTTGACTGGCCAAAATAGCAATTGTTAATTTTGTTCTGAGCTGTGATCAGCATGTAAGAAAATGAGAGATGACCATTTTAGAAAAAAACTGTCCGTTATATGAAGTTATTAATTACGACATCTTTTTGTAAATAAAAGTGAAGGACTTTGCCGATTCACTGGAAAAATAAAAAAAGAATAGCGAAGTGAATTAAAAATCGACAAAACCAAAGCTGTAAACAAAGGACAGATGTATATGGGGACGCTTGATAGAGTCCCAGGAGAACTAGACCAGGTGTTCCGGAAGGGTACGTGTCTTCGTTCACGGCGACACCCACCACGTAAATCTATGCCAAATCCAAGTAATGTCACGCCATCACATTGGGAAATATTGACGACATTATCAGAAACACCGACCTTAATGTTTACACAAAGAAGATGGCGACCATACAACTTGTCCGTAGTGTTCACCAACCTGCATATTTAGAAACCCTGTGTAGTATGTCAGAAACCCTGTGTAGTATGTCAGAAACCCTGTGTAGTATGTCAGTCCAACCTGTAGAAACCCTGTGTAGTATAACAGTCCAACCTGTAGAAACCCTGTGTAGTATGTCAGTAAGTCAGCATTCGACATCTATCACGGAAACCCTGTATAGTATGTCAGTCAGTCAGCATTTGACATCTATCACGGAAACCCTGTGTAGTATGTCAGTCAGTCAGCATACGACATCTATCACGGAAACCCTGTGTAGTATGTCAGTCAGTAAGCATTCGACATCTATCACGGAAACCCTGTGTAGTATGACAGTCAGTCAGCACTCGACATCTATCACGGAAACCCTGTGTAGTATGACAGTCAGTCAGCATTCGACATCTATCACGGAATCCCTGTGTAGTATGACAGTCAGTCAGCATACGACATCTATCACGGAAACCCTGTGTAGTATGACAGTCAGTCAGCATTCGACATCTATCACGGGAACTCTGTGTAGTATGACAGTCAGTCAGCATTCGACATCTATCACGGAAACCCTGTTTAGTGTGACAGTCAGTCAGCATACGACATCTATCAAAGGAGTCATGATATTCGGAGCAAGCGCTCGAGTACCGAATAAATATATCCGTACAAGAACACTCATAGTAATTTAGGCGTGAACAGGCACTGAAAGCGACGGGGACTTTAAATAATATCCGTACAACTCACTTATTGAAATGTGAATGTGTTATACGATGATGTACATTTATTGTAAAGTGTTTACATCATGCATTTATTTCTGGCTGCTTGTTTAAAAGTGACAAACATATTGCATTTGTTAAGTTCTCAGACAAAGAGTATTTTTTTAATTCAAAATGTGATTTCAATATTAAAATTGAACATGCTGAAGTCCCTTTGATTGCCATCACTTTTTGTATGGATTGATATCAAAATAAGTGATGTTTCGCAATCAGACATCATCAGTAGTTTCTCATTAAATAGGAACGGCTTAAATTGAATCCCCACATCAAGCAGAAAAATAACCCTGCAATAATCTTTTTCTATGGCTTAACCAATATATTGACAAAAGTCAATCAATTTCAGTGTTTCTAAATATAACCAAGCCTTGGCCAGCCTTGATGTCCTCGACAGCATGAATCATTCAGAACTCACGCGTGATTTCAATTATGGACATGTGGTGGTAGATCACCGGTTACACGCACCCGGACATGACGTATTAAGTTGTTTTGTTACGT
The DNA here is from genome assembly GCF_002113885.1 of Mizuhopecten yessoensis. Taxonomy (NCBI): domain Eukaryota; kingdom Metazoa; phylum Mollusca; class Bivalvia; order Pectinida; family Pectinidae; genus Mizuhopecten; species Mizuhopecten yessoensis. The sequence continues at coordinate 61,554 of NW_018408451.1, forward strand.
AAATAAATGACTCAAGTCTATACATGGGCTATTTATAGTACATGCACAATCGACCACAGATTAACATTAAACAGATAGCGACAATATAGGATCCTGATGATGCATGTGACCTTTTTGTTCAATTACATCTATAATAAATGAAAAACTCCTGCACCTTCCGATATTTCGCGTATATTAGTGAATTTTCATTTGAATTCCATATTTTATATTTCAGGTGAACATTATTTCGGTCCCCGTAAATGTATTTATCAATTATACAGAGGGACAATTCTACGATATGCTGAATAATATTTCGAGAACACCTGATACTCCTAACCAACTGAGATACATACTTTTTGGCTTAGATAAACATTCGTTAGACATGTTAAATTCATGTAAAGTGAGCTGAGCTTTATCTTTCTGTGATCGTTTTGCCAAGTTTTGTCCAGGAAAATATTGTTGACACGAGACCAAACTAAAGACCACTACGGTGACTACGCATATAGCACCATGTAAGTGTCATGCTATTTATATACTGATACATCAGTTGTTATGATTGATCAGTACAATTTTATTCTTTTATTCTACCACGTACTGTATCATGGTTTCTTTGTTTTCGTATCATGTTAACCTATTTCCTTCAGTTTGCCAATTCCAAGCCAGGTCCGTTCTTCTGTTTTCATTGTTTTCGTACTGATGCTTTCCAAATGGTGTATCTTGCACTTTATCTGCGACAACGTTCGTAAACAATAGCACTAGCGAGAAAGGTGTGTACCGGACTTAACAAGTCTGGTTGTGTACTGTTGGGTGGTATCAGTATACACATACGTCATGGATGTTTCGACAAGGGTAATTTGATTGGCTGCAATTACATGCATCAAGAATGAGTAGCCACTGTGTAATGTATGACCATTGAAAAGAAGTGAGATGAATCACTTAGGTATGATGCTGTGAGAGGAAGGACTAGCCAATGTTCTTGACATTACTGTACATACATTCGTTAATATCTATTTAACTACCCACAGTTCAGTAAAGATAACATGTAATTTTTATGGAAAACCCTTATTTCCTTTGAGTTATTGTTCGATTCCTTGTAAACTTTAAATCGTTTTGTTTTGATGCAAAATCAAACAAAACAAAAAACGAGTAACGAACTTTCATGACCGTTTACATATGTGATCAATTAAGAAATAAACTGAAATAATCAGATGTCCTATCTTTTGATTCCTGTTCGAACAATGACCAAATGTCAGTAACCTGCCTATATGTCTTTAATTCTTTTCTCATGTAACATGGGGTGATAAAGAGCAGTGTAACATCTTAACAATCGTTAGTCTAGTCCACTGACCGCCTCATATAATGGCAAGGAATCGACCGATTTCTTTTCTTGATAACAACTGTACCTTCATTGTATGCACAGTACAATGACCGACCAGCTTACAATGTACCAGCTGGTGAACGGCGAGCATGTTTACACGTATTAATGAACCCCGTTAGCTGGGGTGACGTCAGAGACTAGTCATCAAAGACCATCGACATATTGTTCTACTTAGCATTAAGTGTGTGCCTCCCTGTGACTCTGCTAGCGTATCGGCGACGTAAAGTATATTTTGAAATGACGTCATCAGTCGATAAAATACCATAATCATGAATCTAAAGTTAAAATTAGTAATGCTATTTAATCGTTTAAAATGGAAATAAGCCATAATTCATGTTATATTAACCACTTTATTTAGACATGCGCAATGTCATAGGTTTCGTTCATTAGTAGCACAGTGTATATTGAGATAACTCAGTTCAAAGAATCAGTATCTTTACAAGCATAAATGCAATGGAGCCAATGAGAGTCCGTTTTCTATTTACATTTAAACGAATTTTTTTTGAACTTCCTACAACTGATGAAACCAAACTTGTTCTTTCAATAATGATTACTGCTAGACGAAAATCAAATTGTAAACATATAACAAGTACAACACATATATTTTAAACATACTTCAAAAAGTTGTATCAAGGCATGGTACTCTATCGCTTTAATGTCCAGTTGACACGTGCAGTCATTCATTATAGTGCTACATTGAATGTATGTCCATAACGTTGGCTTTATTAAAACAGCTGAATGCTCTCAAACAGCTTCAAATCTTGAAACTTTCATAATAAAACACAATATTATTTCATTTCTTAATGATATGAAAAACGAGACGACTTTGGTTGAATGATCGGTATAGATATTTGCAACTACATGTACAATATATGGTATGTACTACAGTTATTCCAGGTTTTGCCAGGGTCTACCATCATGCAGCTTAGTCAGGGGTTTCTGGCTGACAGACTTTAATTATAATCATTTGGGAAAAGTTTGCAGTTGTATTCAAGATTTGGTTTCCACCCTTAAATGTAGATGTGTCGTTTATTTTTTTTCTCTGTTTAATTTGACATGATGCTCATTTATTATTAAATAAACGAGGCGCCTAGAGCTAGTCACGTCCATAAATGACCATAGCTAACAATAGGACGTAATGCACAGACAAACCATGTTTCTCTCAACAGTTTATTTTGCTCGTGTTTATTCCCACTTTGCACCTGTGTGTTGACGCTAGCGCTGTATTCACGATACGTATGCAATATTGTTACATTCAGGCCATCATTTAATATGATATGATTCACACACATTTCGGAAAGGTGTAGCTCCACGCGACTAGATGTCAGTAACCGGCATACAAAAGTTGATACCAAATATAGATTTTCAAAGCATAAAGACAATAACAATAACTCGTCTTAGATGAAAGCAGAGAACATAGCACAGTCATTATTTAACTATACATATCTCTTTGTTATTGTATGCAATGCAGTGGCATAGAATCCATGTGACAAAAAAAACACCAAAGAAAAATGCTGTATGCATGAATGTGTGGATTGTTCTATATCCGCTTTATTTGCAGATTAATATGAAAAAAAATCAACAGGTTGACAAAAGCAGCTTTTATCAGTTTCACTGTTTGTTATGAGGAGATAATATATTCACCAACGCGTTGCTCAAAACACACATTGATATTTTTTCGGCTGTCTGATTATTCCTAATATGCGACCTATTCATCGAATGCTCACAGGTTGATCCCGTAGTGTGTTACCTAATAAAACCTATTAAAACCAACACACTGCAGGATTCGTGTATAAATAAATACACCGCCAAGCCAAAGGGTTTTGACTTCAAGAAAAGTTCATCAGAAACAGTCATTGGTAACTAATTCGCGACAAAAAAGCGACATTGATCGTGTTTTATATTGCTCAAAGAAGAATCATTCTCTGATTATTCCCCGTATCTTAAAGATTTAAAGTGAGATATGCAATTATATATCAAACATGAGCGTGAGGCATGTTAAATGAAATATTTCGATATTGCCATACGTGTTTCATCTCAAACATTATATACGTTTTATATTGCAGTCAATTTAATTAAACCTTTCCAATTTTTGATAAAAAGATTATGTTTAGTTCCAGTCTTTTGTTTAATCAGTGAAAAAAAAAAATCACACTTGTCTATCAATGGAGACCAAGAGGGCTTAATGAGTATATAATGAGTGGTTTGCTGGCGTGTCTCTATTGCCTAACTATCAGAGGCGAACTTCTCATTTTGTAAGTGTCTACGGTCGATCTGAAAAATCGTCCTCTTAAAGTACAACTTACTTTATTAAATGAACATATAATCCTATTGGTCGATATTGTTTGTTTTATAATCCTACGTAATAGCTCGATACGTCCGTGCGGACAACAGATACTAATTGAGAGCATTCCATACACAGCCTCTCTGAAGACATGACCATTCCCCAGCGGAAATTAGTTGGGCTGAAAATAGTAATTACTTAACCAAATTCCCTTGATTAAACAGTGTAGATTTCCTTTTAAACTTGTTCTTTGAATTTTCCATTTTCTATAATAAATTTTCTATACAAAGAAACTTGCTCTATTTTTGGTCACAAACGAACAAAGCTTCTGGTTGTTATTTGAGTTCAATATGAGATGATGCAATTACACGGCAGATGGAGGCTTCTGTTGTCTTAGCCGCAGGGTACCTATAAGTGCCATGCCGCTGCTAGCCATCACTGATGTCGCTATTGTTTAACCTTTCAACCCTATGTAACTTTAGTAGGCTTTTCCATGCATTCATCTGGATGATTCCATGGTGGTCTACAGTGGTAAAAGGGTTAAGGTATCTATCGGGATTCTATATTAGATGCTGCTGCAAAACGCGTTATACCGTTGTTGACAAAAACGTTTAAATTTTCTAGAAAAGTTTCAACATTTATCTTCAGAACCATTGTTACCATAATGACAAATACAACCCACTTATCACAGTCACAGCAAAGATCTCGGTGGCGCACTTTTGGAAAACCATGTTACACATTAATGTACATTCGTAACATTGATATTGTTCTGAATTCCTAAAAATACACTTGTAGAATCTGTCCTTTATGACACAAATATCAACAGGAATGTAGTTATTTATCTTATTAATACTTTGAGATACAACGTTATGGCATTTTTGATATAGAAGTTGTTTTAGAGGCAGCGCCAACTTTCAGGTGGCCTACTCTTTAAATCACCTCATTTACGGCATGATCTGTCTGACCATTTCTAATACTCTGTTAACCTAAACCCCCTCGGAAACCTCTCTCTCACATGTCTACAACATCCCCATTTATCACACTCCTACGTTTACTACGAAAGTAAAGTTTGGATACGATTTTCCCCCTATGTATTTTCCAACAATTAGGAATTAAGTTCATAAAGACGAACGTAACATACTCACGTAAATACACCTATACATTATGGTAGATGTAAGATATAGCACATTCTAAAAATGAATTACACTGCTCCCTACAGCTATTTCTTCATTCGCGGATTCATCGATTATGGTAGGGGTCAGAAAGGTGGACATCCAAATTGGTCTGAACTAATGTTGAAATAGAAAGGGAGGAAATTAGAAGAGTACTGGTTATTTTCAAATTGATGATGAGTAAACTTTGCATATTATAACTCATACAGATCCTCATTAAGATAAAGCTCTGGTTAGCAAGGTTACGACCCACCTCGGGGACAATGGAATGTATTGTTATTCAATTAGATATACAATTATTTATTTCCATATGTAAATGGTCATATGATATTATCTCTTTATCATTAAGACATTTTAAATTTTGATCTGTAAAATAAATTAAAAAACATTTTTTTCAAATGCATTTGTCTTATCATGAAAGTGTAAAATTACAGTTCCTAGCGAAAATTGGAACTTCACGGCAATTGTACACAGCTTTTCGTGGAATGACAAACGGTTACGCATTGATTATAGCACACTAGATGAGACTTCAGAAACAGGTACGATATAACTAGAAATACATAAAGAAGGAGTATTGATCTAATGAGATTATGTTATGGTCTCCCGTTAATACCATATACATACACATATCACGAGTACGGTATAATATACCGATATTTTCAATATTTCATTTGCTATATATGGTATTCAACGGGCAACCATTGAAGTGTTTATTCATCAAATTTATTTAAGTAACGTGACGCAAATAATGCTACACTAAAACGTTCAGGAGTTAGTAGCGTAATGTTTGACGGCAGGTTCTCATGACATCACGCTTGAAAACAAGGCAGACCGCCATTTTGAATAGGTTACTAAACGCAATTCTACCGATAGACCAACCACTTGTTTTGCTGTCGCTTCATATGGATTTGAAATTGGCAATTTATGCAGTGAATAGAAAACAAATGTTCTGATACTACTATAATACATGTCACATCTTCCCACATGGAGTATAATAGGTCGTATATCATCCATGAAGAAATAATTGGTGTTTATCAAATGGTATTGCCTGATATTACACTCATAAAAATGTAATATTTAGTTGTAACATATTGGATTAAAACTCCACATATCTTCAAGCATACGGGTTATTTTATGTTGTATAAATGAACCGTTATCACAGGATCCTTAATGAATGGGAGTTGGTAAAAACGGTTATACCCCACGCTTTGACGCAACCATAAATTGGAACAGGTACAGATTACTGAAGCTAAATCGGTGTTGACACAGAAGGATGATACCTCATAATTTGACGCCCATCATAAATATAAGTGTGCATTTAAATATTATTGAACAGATCAGGTCAGATGCATAATAGACAAAGGTCAGAAGCACAATACACTAAGGTGAGATGCACACTAGACTAAGGTCAGATGTGCAATAGACCAAGGTCAGATGCACAATAGACTTAGGTCAGATGCACAATAGACTAAGGTCAGATGCACAATAGACCAAAGTCAGATGCACAATAGACTAAGGTCAGATGCACAATAGACTAAGGTCAGATGCACAACATACTAAGGTCAGATACCGTATAAGGGTAAGCTTTATTGACGACACCAAACATTCTATGTTCTATGTCGAATCATATTAATCGAAAATCTTCAAATGAAGAACTTGGGTAGGGACAACACAACAACAAAGAATAATTAAAAACGTTTGATCATAATCGTCAAAATCCACATACCACGCGGAAAAATGAATACTTCCCAATTATATTATCGAAGTGATTTTAAACGTGTATCTATTCTACCGATTACTACTGACGATGTTTAAAGATATTAAGACATACAATGTATGACGCCTGTGACCTTGAATGTCAGTTCAGATATTTTATATGAACATACTTCGTAACAGTTCATACCAACATGCTACTGGTCAACATCTGTCAGAAAAATATCACTTATGAAAGCCATTTTTACATGTTATAGACATTTGGAAACGTTGGTTCACACGTTTTAAATTTAAATGTACAGTATAAGACACGTTATCATATATAAACTAATAATAACACCCTTTTTGCATGTGTAATAAGTCTAAAATTTCCACAAGTTGATATCAGCCCGGGTGATATCACACCCCCTGGAAAAGTGATATCACACCCCCTGGAAAAGTGATATTACACTCCCTAGAAAAGTGATATCGCACCTCCTCCTAATATTCCAGATTTTGCCACTTCCGCTTATTGCTGTCTGCTTTTTATGTAAACAAACGCATTGTTGGCATAGAACAAATGCCGTTTCATGGAAAATCCATCCAAATTTCCGGATGGCGCCGCTTCCGGATTTGGTTTTGCTTATTAATGTTACATCTGTCGTCTGCATAAACAACGATGGCGACTGGCGAGGAGTTTTTGGGGGAATCTGCAGCAAGGATTGTTGAATTAGACGAAATAATTGATAACGAACAAATGGAAAGGGAGACGAAATGTGTTATGGATGCAGTGGAACAATTCAATAATGCTAATGATATCAAAGCTTTCGAGGAAAGCACGAGAAACAAGAACACTGTGAGAAAAACGCAATCGGACATCAAAATATTCATGGATTATCTGATGTCTCACGTACTTTTTACGTATAATTGTTACCGTTTTGTTTATATACATCATTGTTTTTGTTAATGTTTTTATGAATATCAGTAAACAAAATAAATATACATTTTTTGTGCATGTTTTGTTTATTTTAAAGGAAACGAACCCATATGATAAATAGTTTATGATATGACCATTTTGATATCACACCCCCAATCAGCCCTCGAGGCCTACGGCCCTCTGGCTGATATCAGGCTTCTCGGGCTGATATGGGGTGTGATATCAAAATGGTCGTATCATAATCTCTAAATATCACGTTGATACGAACAGTCAACAACATGAACGATGCGTCCATCAAGAAGGAAAATGACCTCCATGTGGATTTATATTGGATACATACCTGGTAATTATCTGAATCAGGAACCGTTCAACGACATGCCCACGTTATTTCTGTATCAAATGCATAACAAATGGCGAAGTCATTTTAATATGACGGCGATGTGTGGTCAGTGAACGATTTATACTCTTTTGTTACAAAGAACAATGACCAAGATCACTGACCAAGCTCAAAGTATCGCTGAGTATTTAGACAGAAATGAAACGTGACTATGCAGCAGTAGATACTAAGACCATTGACCTAGCTTGTAAAATGTCGAACACATGTAAATACAAAACTGGTTATAGTCGGTAATACAGCATTCAGGGTAAGCGTTCGCCGAATGCCAGATCAGATAATGATTCAAAGAAGCTTGAATATAATTTGATATTGATATAACATTGTTTGTGTTGTCACCAGCTGTGCTACATTCACATTCACCTCAACCCCAACGGGATATACACATCTATAACGTCATAGCTAGTTTATGTTGTGTCGTTACAGTTAACCTTTTCATTTATAACACAATCACTGTGCCCTGATTATGGTGTAGAGGATACGAAATCATGCACCAGAAATCTATCGGTAAATACACATGCTGTATAAAGTTTTACCGCATACAATAGCTATGCTTAGCAATACATGCTACTTATTAAGAATGATGAAACAAAACTTAATAAAAACAAATTATCATACCTAATTCTGATTTACTTAAATTTAATTCGTCTAAATAATATCAAATTTAGTTCTACAATAAGTATGTCACCCGCTAAAAGTCGTAAATCGTCTGTGAGTGAACAAGAAACATTATGTTGCCCATTCGTGTGCCTTATCTCGCCCGGTCAGATGACCCGTGTTGCTTTCTGGTGCAAGCATTGTTCTACCATATGTTTTCTTTACCTTTAACGGAAGTGTTAAACACCGAGGCCTTCAGATCAAGTGTTCACAAAATGGTGTCTTGTTACAGGTTTCGTTTGCCAAACGATGATACACTGGAGTCACTACGAAGGGAAAAATATTTCAAAAGCAAAAGGGGATTGTTTTCGGAGTGATAGCAGCATTTTAAAACATTTTTAGAGGCCGCAAAGCGCTCAAAAAATCTTAAATCTTTCGAGAAGGCAACTTAAGGATTTACACCTATGAGAAGTCAAAAACATCCTTCATCAAACTTTTTTTCTTATATGGATTTTTGGAAAAAGGAGTTAATGACATCGTAGAAAAGAAAAAAAAATGTATGTCCGTGTGTTCGTTTTTGTGCTATGATCGGTCAAAGATACCAATTTAACACAATATGTGATTTTAGGTGATTTGTTTGGTTTTGACCATTTGCAGATCAAAATCATACACTTTCTTCCAAGTGTGTTATCAGATATGTATGAATGCTTGTGGAATTAATAAAATTATTAAAGTAAACTTTCTTAATCTTAATTTTTTAACTCAGGAAGGTGATTTAAGTTACCCCTTTAGTTACACTAAATATGTAAAATAATACCAATAATGCATAATTTTCCACTTTGTTGTATATTCTTTTTATCATATGGAACATTATAAAGTTGTACAGCGAAATTGAACCTGCTACAATTAAAAATGCGACACAATGACAATTTAAGTAATCAACCTAGTGTCAAAAACGGTGAAATTTTGGACTGTTTTGAAACGCAAGGCATACACATAAATACACATCTTCAAAATGGCTGCCATATTGGTATTTTTTTTTAACTCTTGTAACAGTTCCACAAACAACAGGCATCTAGTTTTTTGACATATTTTTCCGATGCGTAAATGCATAATTTGTTGAATATTACAAAACCCCGTTACACCAGATCAAAACGAGTCTTGGACGTGATTCAAACCTCAGAAGAGTACATTCTTAAGACAAGCTGCGGTTGGGGGATTTTACGCTAGCTGGGAACGGTTCGTCGATAACAAACCCGTCAATAAACTCAATGTTAATACAGATTTAAAGCAAAAAATGCAGGCAATCATCGAAGGATCTAGCCTTACTCGGGGATACAAATCCCCACGTCTCATCGATACGAGGGCATTAATTGTATTTTTTCGTCTTAAGTAATGTGTTTAGACAAAGTCCCAAAACGGACATTGGCAAATGTCTGAATAATACAGAAAAAACAGTGAGATTTTGTCGAACATTTATATTACAAAGGTTAGATATTGGACAGAGTCAATCGTCTCATTTAGTACAGTTCCACAATACGAGAGATTAGAAAGGCTTGATAGTAAGGTTTCAAGATATCATACAACGGTCGGTTCGCCAAGCTACACAGTGTAGGATGGACATAACGTTGACCTTTTAGAGACATTAATGAAATAAATGCACAAAACGTATTCAGACAATACTGCTGGATGCACGTATTTCAATATCATTTGTGATATGCAATTAGAACGAAACGATGCGTTTCATGGCGTCAGTTACACCCCCGTCAGCCCGGGGGTACAGGTCGTCAAGGTAACAAGCGTACCTATAGACAACCCATCCAGTCTGTTTTCCCCGTAATCATACACATGTGTGGTATCAACTTCAAATCATGAGTAAATCAGCCACAGTTAATGGCAATAAACAAACGAGTGATCTAGTGCGGTTGATAATTAATATAAGTTATCACAGGTTAAGACAAAATGCTTTCTTCATTTTTTGTCACAGCATGTCAAAGACACAAGAAACGTCATGATCTTCAATCCTTAAATATGCTATTTATAGATGTATGTTGAAAAGACATATTTAATTTTCTCAGGGTTTCTGTATAAACGTATATTTTACCAAAATAATGCTTTATAATTCACCAATCTACATTATCAAATATGTCTATATACTGTATATAGTATGAATGACGTAATGACAGGAATTTTGATGAAAGGGACGAGCTGCTGTTCCTCGATCCAATGCCATTCTAACATGTAATACTAATGTAGTGGTCATGACAAAAGGACCCATACTATTCTAAAATGCCCATTGCTAGGTTCTATTAGCAGACAGATTCAATAAGTTACATGTACTGTTGGTTTTCAATGTAATATTTCATAAATACTTCTTTTTATCAAAGAAGTCAAAATTTACTTTGTAGAATGCTTTTAAAAGACAAGCTGATCTCAAAACTTGTTTGCATTCAGGTGAAAATGGAAAATGGCATTCAATGATAATAATATTGTGTTCCCATTATATGTAATTAATAACACCCTAAAGTAAGACTCAAAATAGTAATATAGGCTTTATTTACAACTTTGTGATTGACAATCTTTTGGTCCAGTCACCAACTTTGCAAATTGATAACCGACATAGTCCAGTGATTGTCTATGTACACAACTGATGGGCCATGAATACAATGTTACTATGAACCCAAATTTCCCCTCTAAATCGATGTAAGTAAATCATAGTGCGACACACAAAATGAATAAATAAATGTATAAATGAAAACAAACGTAGAGAAAATCGTTTGCCTTTGTATCTAATTAAAAACATTGTTTCCTACGCACAGGGCTACTTGAATGAAAACGGTGTAGGTGACCGTTGGGAGTCCAACATTTACTGCCAATATATGTATGTGATAAAGTACATTAAATAAGGTAATTGGTCACTCACCTTGTTTCCATTTGTCTGCCTGTAGCAGTGATCCATAACGCCAACTAAACTAAGGAGTGTGGGAATCGCCATTCCACATAGTAGTCTGCATCTTTAAATTATTTTCAATGACGTATAATAATCCCATTCTCCCTTCGACTGAAGTGCAATGTCCCAGATAACCGAATCACAGTTTTAAAGTTTCTATACACGCGCAATTATGTCTCCGATATTTAAAGCAACATAATATACGAACAATATCGGCATTTATTTTAAATTTTAAAACAAAATATTATCATTACAACACAAACTCCTCTACACTAGTTTAAATTGTTTTAGAAAAATACAAACATATTTTATTGTAAGTGAATACAAAATCCATAAAAAACAGCCGTCTAAAGTTTGATTACAGAACCCATATCAGATTAACTCTATTATTATGGAGGCTGTCTAACAAATTGGTTTATGAAATACAATAAGTATAAAAACATATTTTACATTTACCTCATATTAATATAAACAGTCTACCTTTGTTAGTACTTTACTGTATAAGATAAACCTTATATCTATATTGATGTTCCAACACGAAGAACTATGTTACATGCGAAACATTTATTAATTGAAACTTTATATTGATGTCTTATGTAATGAATGTTGTAATTTCAAATTTATATAGAAAATTGACGTCATGTTGCCATAGCGAAAAAATGACAATCGATAGTGTATAACCAATTGTTGTTAAAATTCGTCGATTTAATCATTGATAACAACTACAAAAACGGTGTTCCAGCTACTAAGTAACACTCATGTATATTGTGCCGTGTAGATGGAAAAAAAAAGCATTCTCTGAAGTTGGGCTCGCACGTTACAATAAAACTGTCTGTACCATTTAAGTAAGATTCGCATGCTGCACTGCACGTAATAAACTGACCGTATCACTAGGATGAGATTTGCCAGTTTATTACTCACAATGGCTGTATCACTATGGATAAAATGCAAGGTATGTAATAAAGCTGAGTGTATCCCTATACAAAACACAACAGGTATATAGTAAAGCTTATCTATCACTAACCTAAGTTTCACTGGGTTTGATATAAATCTCTCTGTATCGCTAACGTTACACTCAAAGGTGTGTAATAAAAATGGCTTACACTATAGAAAACTGCAAAAGATATTTAATGAAACTAGTTATATCTTGCTCCGAGTACATGTATCACGACTTCCATGATATATTTCGACTGCTGACAGACAAAACTCAAAACACAGGGTTTCCACAGATTCAGATTGAAGACTATGGACAGGTCGCCGTCAGGATCAAGCCACGATATATGTTATTTCTCTGTGTGATATGAAGGTAGATATTACTGTTATGCTCACTAGACTGTCTTGTGGTTTTGTTGTTCTTACTCCAGCTTTCACTGTGAGAGCGTGATATTACTTGGATTAGACCTAGATTTGCATGCAAGCGTCATCGGTGAAGCAGAAGACGCTTACCCTTCCGGAACAACTTATTCTTCTTGAACTTTTTCAAGGTTCTCGGTGTAAATCTTTCCTTCCTTCATATTTTACCAGCGTTTTATCTTTTTTTTTAGCTCTAGTTATTGTTTTGTTGACATTTCGTTACTTTTTGTTTTTTGTTTGATTAATCATGCATCTTATAAAACTACATTCCAATTGTAAAATTAACCATGTGTATAACTATGATATTATCAGTAGATAGGCTATATAACTTGCTGTATCACTAAAATAGTATTCACCAGTATGTAACAAATGTACAACCGACAGTACCACTATAGTCAAATTCACGAGGTATCTTATACATCTTATAGTATCACTATAGTAAGATTTGTGAGGTATGTAATAAACTGCATATTCTCTATTGTTAGATGAATCAGGGTTGTAATTAAAATGTAAGTATCACTATAGAAATATTGATCAGGGTATGTGATACCAGAATTAAACAGAATTCTATTCATTAAAAAGTATCAGCAAAAAAAATAAAATGGCCTGGCCCCGGAATCTCGAAACTTCTTAAACCGATTCTTAGTGCTTAACTTTAAGCATATGCTTAACTTTAAGCATATACTTCAAAAAGTGTATCTCAAAGGTTCTTAGACCATTCTCAATTCTTAACTTAAGCATAATGCTTAACTTTAAGCATATACTTAAAAAAAGTGTATCTCAAAGGTTCTTAAGTATGCATTCTCAAATTTTATGTTGAGAACGGGCTCAATATTTGAGAATGGTAAGGAGCATGCTTAAATATTTAAGAACGTGCTTAAATACACAAAATGGCCAACTGTAATTGTCTGATCAGTCATCAAATTCAACCGCTAGAAATGAGAAAGGAGACGAAAGGCACAGTGTTTATCGTTATTTTTTCATTTATTTATTTATTTATTCATAATTAGCCAACACTTTGTATATAATTAGAAAACCAGCATTTGGGGCCATTCAATACAGTCTTCTTTCACAGGATGTCCATAAAATCAGACATTGGCAAATAACTAATATGGCGAATTCGGTTATGGGGAAAAGGGAAATTTTTACCAGAGGATTTGGGGCAGGTTCTGACCCCACCCGAGTGTAAAATTTTCATATCGCGAATACATGCATACTGATAGGCACCTTTCCTCAAATATTTCTTACCCAGGAAATATTTCTTAAAGGAAATGTTGTAAATGCAACAACTAATGTCATAGTATTTCTTATTACATTAGCAATCTCGTTACAACCTGTTAATCTCGTTCCACGCATTTAAAACTAGGTCATTGCTTTGTTAATGAGAGAAGCATTACATAAATTGTAGTTATTGTTGCTAATTGTTTGATTACCGAACTGACCGATTAACCGGGTACTCGGTCAGAAGATATTTCGAGTAACCGGTTAGTAAATTTTTCTGGTTTGACAACCCTAATTTTAACATTATAGTGAACACGTTAAAATGAGTTTTTTTCTTCAAATTTCACCCAATAGGCTTCTGTAACAGACATTTTCATTTAAAGAGTGGAACCTTTTTTTATCCCCTCCCGCGGGGAGTGGTGGTGGTGTATGGGGTAAGGGGGTGTTTTGTTCCGTGCGTACATATTTATCACCTTTTTCATCGCTCTATTGAATTCATATCGTGAACATATGAACTGTACCATTGTATAAAAAAGTTTCCAGTCATGGTTCTAATGAATCGTCATCAATACATAAATAAATTTAATCAGTTTAGGATAATTATTCAATATTTTCTTTTAATATCTAGCATTCAATAATATGTCTTAAATATGGTTTTCAATGCACTGCAAAAAAAGTGCGGGATTATCTATCCTAGTTAAACTTTTTTCATTAAAGAGTTCCAAAAAGGGCCCCTTATGTATCAACAAATACATTCTTAGTTAAGAACGTTCTCAAATGTTTAAGAACGCCTTCGAGATACACCAATTTGAGAAATTCTCAGCTAAGTACGTACTTAGCTTAAGAATGGAAAGTTAAGAATTGAGAATTAAGAAGTTTCGAGATTCAGGTTGCATATCTTGAAATAAAAATCCTCTGAGTTATTGGGGTTTTGTGTATGTGATTTTTTTTTTTTTTACTTTGCTTACAATTGTATCCATACAGTCAATACAACTTAAACAATGGCTTGGTTTGTTTGTGTTTTACGTCCTATTAACAGGTTTGGTCATTTAAGGACGTGTCAGGTTTTGATGGTGGAGAAAAAGCGGAATTCCCGGAGAAAACCCCCCCAACCAACAGCCAGTACCTGGCGGACTGCCCCACGTAGGTCTCGAACTCGCGACCCAGTGGTGGAGGGCTAGTGGTAGCAGAATGTTAGACGCCTTAACCACTTGTCCACCGCGTAGAATAGTTAAACTAAATCTAACAAATTTGTTTAGTGTGTTTAAGAATTATAGAGAAAAGATTGACATATAATAACTTAAACAAATTCCCTCAACACAAGGGGTTGATCTTTACCGGGAAGTTATAGGGAATGATATAAATCATCTTAAACTACCTAACACGTTTTCCTTTTATACAGACAAAAATTATCGAGACCTGTTCTTCTATGCGTATAGGATGCCTCTTAAATAATGATGACAAAATATGTGTGAAGTTCTATAATTAAATCACTTTCGATGGCACCTATCTGACCGTAGGGTAATCTATAGGTGTGTGTAAAAGTGGTTGACATTTAAATTTCCGGGAATCGTAGGACTTTCAATGAAGGAGTTATTAAGATATCCCACAAGTGCTTATTGCCGACATTTCCAGGATCGGCAAACACGAATACACAAGGCGCGCTGAAGGTAAAGTAAACGATTTTTCGTTCTAAAAAGGGAACACTGCCCCCAGGAGAGCAATAAGCCGTTTACAATCCGATGTAGTCACTGTCAATTAGCTATGGCACAGCAGTAAAGTCGACAACTGATATTGAGTTCAGTATATAGTGTGCGTACAAAAGGATACGGGTTCCTGATATGGTTCAATCGCCCTGGTTTCTCTATGCAAGCTATATATAGTAATACCGTATTGATATAATCTGTTGTTTTAGAACTTTTATGTCAAACTTGACAACAACTTATCATTAACGGAACAGTTCATGGTAGTCCCTATGGTTTTGTGCTTCGATGAACGATTTAACAAATGTGCTGTCTTCCTGTGTGGGTGGTGTAGTTGGTTAGGTTACTCCCGGAGAAGCCCGATATGTTACTATTGATGTTGTTGGTATGCCTCTCGCTATATAGAGGCGTGTTTATGTTGTTGGTATGCCTCTCACTATATAGAGGCGTGTTTATGGTGTTGGTATGCCTCTCACTTGCTATATAGAGGCATATAGAGGCGTGTTTATGTTGTTGGTGTGTCTCTCATTAAATAGAGGCGGTTTATGTTGTTGGTATGCCTCTCACTATATACAGGCGTGTACATGTTGTTAGTATGCCTCTCACTATATAGAGGCGTGTTTATGTTGTTGGTATGCCTCTCACTATATAGAGGCGTGTTTATGTTGTTGGTGTACCTCTCACTATATAGAGGCGTGTTTATGTTGTTGGTATGTCCCTCACTGGATAGAGGCGTGTTTATGTTGTTAGTATGCCTCTCACTATATAGAGGCGTGTTTATGTTGTTGGTATGCCTCTCACTATATAGAGGCGTGTTTATGTTGTTGGTGTGCCTCTCACTATATAGAGTCGTGCTTATGTTGTTGGTATGCCTCTCACTACATACAGTCGTGTTTATGTTGTTGGTATGCCTCTCACTATATAGAGGCGTGTTTATGTTGTTGGTATGCCTCTCACTATATAGAGGCGTGTTTATGTTGTTGGTGCACCTCTCACTTTTTACAGGCGTGTTTATGTTGTTGGTGTACCTCTCACTATTTAGAGGCGTGTTTAAGTTGTTGGTATGCCTCTCACTATATAGAGGCATGTTTTTGGTGTTGGCATGTCCCTCACTATATAGAGGCGCGTTTATGTTGTTGGTATGCCTCTCAATGTATAGAGGTGTGTTTATGGTGTTGGTATGCCTCACACCTGCTATATAGAGGCGTGTTTTTGGTGTTGGCGTGTCCCTCACTATGAAGAGGCGCGTTTATGTTGTTGGTATGCCTCTCACTATATAGAGGCGTATTTATGGTGTTGGTATGCCTCACACCTGCTATATAGAGTCATGTTTATGTTGTTGGTATGCCTCTCACTATATAGAGGCGTGTTTATGGTGTTGGTATGCCTCTCACTATATAGAGGCGTGTTTATGTTGTTGGTATCTCTCTCAATATATTGAGGCGTGTTTATGCTCTTACCATGTAAGAGTAAAAAGGATTATTAGACACATAAGTCCTGTGGATAAAGACACCTTGCCTACTCGACAGCGATTTGCTGTGATTTTCTGACTTTATACAAGTATGCTTTTTACTGTTACATCTTCATAGTAGTTTTTGTTTTCTTTGATTAACTAAATGAATAAACAGGGCATTCTAATCAAAACGTTATCTAATTTGCTAACACAAACTCTGCAACATATTTAACACAGCAAACTTTTTAATTTAACATTAACATAAGAATATTTCCGCAACATATTAAACCTGCCAAAGATAAATCGAGATATATTTTTTACAGCCATCAAACGAAATGCCGTTCGAACCATTTCCTTATCTATATTTATCAATCTCATGATTAAAAGTTAATAGATCGTAAGGTGTAATAAATATTTAAGACATTATATATATTGTCAACGACATCAGATAAAAGTTTGAAATTGAGCCAACACGTATTACACGTAACTTCCGAACTGTTAATTGGTAATTGTATACACTATCAATAATCGCAATGACGCTTCATTGTGGACCATCGGTTTCAGGACCAATTTATATTCCTGCGTTAGAATCACTGGTAGTGATTTAGAGATCGATTAGAATTACACTGTGATTTTTTCTTTTTGTAGTTATAACCGAATTTACTGTTTTTACGATGAAGAGACACTTTCATTGGTTCATTACCATATACAAATGTAGGACGATATTTCACGCGCGAACATGCATTTGATTCTAGAATACCATGCACGTGTTTCACTCCTCCCTTCACCTCATCGCAGAGGTAAAACAGCGATATGTCAAGTAGTGTTGATGAATTGTTGCTTTTGATTGATTGAAATAAACGCCTTTTATAAACTAAATGACGCTTGCTGGGTTTCTGATCATAATTGGAGATAGGGTTTTTCTTAAAGTGCCTTGTTGTTGACATTCACAAGCCATATAAAAACTCCGCAAAACTTGTTCCAGATGAAGGGTCACGCTTAGGCAGTGGAAACGATATATCTTCATTGGTTTCAATCATGTCTTGTGAAATTACAATAAATCAACAAATTATAGGCAGATGTAATGCTTCCTAAATATATCTTGGTTAAATAGGCAAAATAAAACATAAACAATCATCGAAATGCACAGCATGTTGTGATTTGAAGACAAACGCATTAGATGGCAAATAGTAATACGCGAAAAAAGATAGGTACCGGCATACTATTGGTGTATCGGCTCTGAAGCGAGACACACAGTTTCATTACATGTCACGTGGTAGAATATCTGTTATCGACATAAGTGAAAGTGGTCATGTTCTCTTCGTATTTGTTTCTATAGAAAAGCGACACGATGTAGTGTTATCACTCTATCAATCAACGGGTTGTCTGTGTCTGATTCCATCGTTCAAACTTTCAGACATTATATAAATATATATGGAGCTAACATAATCCCACATCTATGGTTAATCCTGTAAGGTGTATTGGAGCTAACATTATCCCACATCTATGGTTAATCCTGTAAGGTGTATTGGAGCTAACATTATCCCACATCTATGGTTAATCCTGTAAGGTGTATTGGAGCTAACATTATCCCACATCTATGGTTAATCCTGTAAGGTGTATTGGAGCTAACATTATCCCACATCTATGGTTAATCCTGTAAGGTGTATTGGAGCTAACATTATCCCACATCTATGGTTAATCCTGTAAGGTGTATTGAGTACAAGTGACAATGATACCAAACGATATTTGAATTTATTGCGAAGGATTAATGTGTATTCATGTGTTTCTGAACAAGTTACACGTTCCAACGAGTGTAACTTTAAAATGTATTGGGCATTAATGACTTTATATTTATGGTGAACTAATGTTTTCCCTTTTCCTTTCTGTTTCCACTGAACTATGATTTCGACATCTCCTTGATATCTAAAGAAATACATTGGTAACATGCCAAATACAGTAGACTTAACTTTTCCTTTGATAAGACACTGTAAAACCATTTTTCTCTCCAAATGGTTAATGTTAAATCACTTTTGTTAAAGAGCTAAAACGACATTAATGTGAAAATATGACAAAACTGATATATATTTATACAAATATCACAATTTATTTGGATCTTAACTAACTCGTTGCGATGTACATATTCCATACACCTTTATATACATACTTTTCTGGAATGAGAATGTCCTTCCACTGATACATATATGTGTAGTATCAAATAAAATAAAATACACTTAAATAGAGAATAAAATATCAGGGAACATTGAGATGAAAACCAATTGAGATTACAATGATGAGAAGAATACAATGTTTCGATAGATAGTATGAGACATAGGGCACCATCAACTGATTCATGATCTGATCTGTATATTACATGATACTTCGAACGTCTTAGCAAATCATTGTTTTCCCTTCCATTTATGAACGTAAACAGTTTTATTGTTTTATATTTTCAAAATGTCATTTAAACGTTTCGAACGAACGAAAACTGAACTATTTATGAAAGGGAAAGGTAAAATCCTTTTCAAAGATGGACAAACTATACAACACACAAGGAGAAAATGGAATGGAATGTAACATCATTACGCCTCTGAGGTGACAAAAATATGATAAAATCACCTCTGGGAGTCTACAAAAGCAGTTGGGTAGAATTATAATTGATCTTTTATTTGATTACGTTAAGAGCTTTCCAACCAAAAATGAAAATGATCTGATAAGATAAATAAACTGTTGTGATTTATATTCCTATTGGTAGAAAACTTTATTAAATTAATGACCATTAAATCGATTTCGTATAAAAAAAAAAAAGAGAAAGATAAAGAAGAATCGAGTAAGTGAGGAGTATGTTATATACAGCACTGAAATAGGATAGGTGCAAATAGACAATTGATTGAACAATACGAATATATATACAATACTATGTAAGTAACTTAATAGTAAAGGATTTGGCACATATGGATAATATAATTGTCAACACCCGCACCGTGTGATATCATTGTCAGTTAAAATCTGAAATGGACGAAGTTTGATTGATATCTGAAGACTGGCAAGTCCACGCATTATGTTTATGAAGTCTATAATGCTGATTAACACCTATGATTAACACCTACTGCATCCGTTACTGTCGTACACTTTCCAAACAATGTCTTGTCTTTTAGATATTTCATAAGTCATACAAATCTTCACAAGAACTGCTTTGTTTTGAAGATTTACGGAATAATCGACTCAAAAGTCCACGCGCACCTTTGCTTTTTCTGCGTCCTTGACCATCTGCAATGGATGCCTCCGACTTATCAACTACTTCTGGGTCAAGTTTAAGGCGGATCTGGCGTAAGACCCCAACCAGTAATTCATCGACATTGTGATTGAGGGTGACGGATGTCTCGGCATATTTACTGTGGAAGTGTTCAGCCATCCGTTTTGCTTCTGAAAAGACAGAAATGGAACAATTTTATAAAAATGTGCTTTTAGTTAAGCATATATGTCATTGTTTTGTGATAAATCCTGCTGTCTATATGCACTGTGTTTTGTCATTTGCGATAGGACACTATACTGCGATGTTTTTGATAAATGTTGAAGCCAATTGTACCTTTTATTGATTTTATAACCTGGCGACAGATATTAAACCGATACAATAGTGAGTAACCTGTAAATATCAGTGACTAATTTTCAATAACGTCATTGCTACTGGTGACTGTTGTGAACAAATATTTGTAATGTTACGCAATTACAATAACACAGTCACGACAGGAAGCGTTCCCAATGTAAATGAAAACATGGCGTGATTCTCACCGAACACAATAGCCTTTTGTTATTTATGGACGGCTTTTTTAAGAGGCGTAGAATAAATCAAAATTACTATTATACTTATCAGGATATGCTATACTTGTGTATCGGTAACATGTCCTAAAATCGATACCATAGCATACACTATATCATAGACGTTCACATCATCACATATTACACCTGACTCGGGTTGACAAAGAACTGTTAACTTTTCTTACTTTTATTCCAGGATACAAAATTATTTTCATTTCCGACATTTAATTTAATTATATCAAGAAAAATTAAATAATAATTTAATTTAAAAAGATATCGTATTTGTGGACTGTTCTTTTCTTTTCTTATATTACTAACGTGTGTTATATCTACCGACTTGTTATTGTTTGGTTTTAGTAGCAGTGAAACTGACTATGCTTTCACGTGACATAACCTGAAGTCTGTTGTCATTGTATTGATATGTGTACCGCATCGCCTGGTGATGAGAATGATTCATTCATGAAACGTTGGCAATATGTGACGTTTAATGAATGAACCTTCAATCTATCCGAGTAGTATTATCAATTACCATATGTTACGATATTAAAACTAGAACATCACTCCCTTTGATAAGAGAATATGACATGACCCACTGATATTTCCCAATATCATTTCTAAATAAAATCGAGATAAAAATTCTCCAAAACGCCCTTTTTATCTAAAGAGCAAAAGCTTGTTAATTTTGAAAAGGTCAATACCCTGAGAGAATAATGAATTTCTATCACCTGATGTTTCTACAGTAATGCAAATAAACATTAAAATCAATCACAAAAAAATGTATTATAATCATATTATCGCCGTTATGAGTTTAAGTGTCAATCAAACGTAAATCAATAAAACGCACCTTCGGAGCTGACCATTCGCCTCCGGACAAGGTCAATTTTATTGGCCACTAGGATCATTGCCCGATCCATTCCCTGGGTATCCCGTAGCTGATTAAGCATTTCTACTGCTGTGTCGAACGACGCTCTGCTATCCACGGAAAACACAGCAAGGTAAGCATCGAAGTTCAGGTTACCCTGGTCTCCCTGTAGGGAAACATAATAAAGATAAAGTTAGTAAACCAAGATTATGAAATACTTTACATATAAATGGATAATTTTATCTGGCATGTCATTATCAAACCTTAAATCATATTTATCAAGTTTTGCGCACAAATGATGAACGGTATTCGGTTTTTTTATTCAATTAAGTGAGCTCTAAGCTCTTTGTACGAAATACACTTTATTAATATTTCGAATCGTATTCCACTTTGACGTTTAGATAAAGGGCCCGCGGTTCTTCAGTTGTGTGACTCATCTTGGACTAAAAATAGCACATGTAATCTATTTTAGGCTGAGTCATTGCGTAGCCATAGTAATGTTTTAGCAAACAGCACGCATATCGATTGATCATTTTCTTGACGTCTACTACTTATCACATATGTAAGATTTCATCACTTTCCTCCTTAGTCATGCAATGTTTGGGTGAACCACAAAACAGTTATCAGCTGATTAACAACACGTAATAAGTGTTTCCAAATGTGTAAGTGATAACCGTCACACACGTTACCAACGACTGTCATTGTGCCGTGCACATCTTTGTTATCATATACTATTTTTAGACATACCGTTCTATTTATAGGTATATATAGCATTTTTCCTGATACACATCAATTGATTGATATTTGTATTCCATACCGATGTATCAAATCATTGTTTGAGTCTGCAGAGCATATACAATGTACACACGACTCGGTAAGTGGTACTTCTAGGCTCGGGGCAGTATTATTAACGCGGAACTATTTTTGTTAGATAAAGAGGCGCTTACGACAGGAATCTTCCGTCAGCATTTCAAAGCACCATTAGCGAAACGATAAGATTTCCTGCAGGGAGGGTAATTGTATTATCTCATCTAAAAAATGTCAGTAGATTTGGGGAATGACAAACCTACTAGAGAATGTGTGCCGCCGCACGCGTGGTATGTACATCTTGGCCTGTTTAACATTATAATGAGGTTACGTGCGCGTTTTATACCCGTAGTGTTATAGTATAAGTAACTCCGCAGCTATGTTTTCGCATGTTTAGATAATTTGTATTGTTAGTTATATAGTTGTTGCATGGATAAATTGTTTTCAGTTTTTATTCATCAAGTTAATACTGACCTGGTCAACGTCATCAGAGTCAATAAATTCTAGTGTGGACTCCTCCCCTTCCAATAAAACAGACACGGTACCACTGCCCTCCAATTCATCTACAATAAAGGAAGAACATCATTAATAAAAGTTATGAAAACTAAAAGAGTTTCAACGCGTTTGATCAATATAAATATGTAAGCGGCCAGATTTTTTTGCAACACTTTATTTTTCAAATGATTTCTGTAGAGGTTACATTATTTATTTCAATTTTGGAATATTTATGCCTGTACTGATAAATATTGTTGTAAGATACCACCACACCACTTTATACATAAGTTTAGTTTTAATCAAAAGTACATGTAAAATAGCTATATTGTACAGTGTATGCGTCTTTACTGCTTTGTAATATAATATTCTTATAAACACCACGATCTATTAATACATGTTATCTTAATGGGATATCAAAAACTCTCTGAAACTTCCTCTTCCATCACATTAGTTTGTATATAAATAAATAACTTTCTTAAATTACTAACCTTCATGCACGTTCGCAATTGTACAGATTAATATCTAAGTAATGTAAAATTAAGACCGGGAACATCCATTTTGTTAAACGAGGTGTAATAGCACATTTTAATAACAGATAGCGCGTTGTCTGCCTATGTAAACACCAGTGAGTGATTGGATGGGCTGAAGCCTTGCCTGTGTCTATATGTCAAGCAACCGAGGCAATATTTGAGTATTCCAGATATTTAATTATGTCTCCTATCCATCACCTTGACCTGATTTACAAAATTACAAAATGTATTGATGTCTCCCTTGTAGGTTTTGAGAAAGAAAAAAACAATTTGGTTACAAAGTTACATACTTTGTTTCAGAAAACAACAACCTACGTTTCGAAACTAGATAAAACGAGGAAAAGAAACAAAGTTTTATAAAACGTCAATAAAATTATTTACATTAATAAGTTCTTACCTGATGTTATATCAAGGTTGACCATGTATTCGGATGTCATAAACTGATTGGCGAGGGCGCTCTTTCCGACCCCAGTATCCCCTATGACCAGTACCCGGTAGTATCCAGTGCTGGACGAGGATGCACAGCTGCACCCCGTTGTGCTTCCATCAGACGTGTCACTTGGGATTCTCTGTCGCTTTTGGTCACAGCTTTGGTCACGATCTGTCATTTTAGCAGATCCAGCAGATGCGATACTGCTATTGCTCTTTCTACGGAAAGAGTCGCCTCTGTTTTCAATTCCTTTAGATGTCATTTTAAATGACCGTACTCTCTCAATTGTTTCATCAGAATCATTGATGTCTGAGTATGACATGCACTGGGCCAGCATATCATCGTTTCCAACTGGCAGACTGTTCCTTCTTGGTTCCGCGAGCTTGAACCTAAGTCCTTTGGGTCTCGGCCGATTTTTGAAGGAAGTTGACCTCGAATTAGGTGCTGACATTGCTCCTCTCTCAAAGTCCAACATTTGTCTTTTTAAAGCAGCTATTTCTGGAAATATTATGTCGACGGATTTTTGTGATGAACTGTCCATAATAGGTTCACCTTGTGTTGCTTCCTCTTCAATAGTATCAGTAGTCATCGTTTTTAGTTATTAAGTTTGGAAGTTAAAGATAGAAGTAGATTCTGCTGTTCTCAATAGCTCCGCTCTAGACGGTATTGATCCAACACTAGAACCACGAAGCTTTTATATACACAACGACCAATCAACGGGCCCGACACATTGATTACGCAGCTGCTGCAGCCGCCTAGTCAGGCGCTGGGATACATCGCCTCGCTAGTAACGTCACCAATATGATGTAGTATGGGAGAGAATCTCACTACCGCCAGCGACAGTAGATTGCTGTCATAGAGAATTGATCGAATGGCGGTGAGTGCGTGTACGGTGTACGAAATTAACCTTTACAGCGTCTCTTAAGTACATCTTATCGTGGACAGTTGTAACTATTGCACATGTTCATTAACGATTGTATGTATGTACCATTGTCTACTTCATTATGTATATACAGCCGATTATGTCGGACAGTGGTGTACTACACAGGTACAGTCAGGGTTTAATGCAGACGTGTTATCGGGTGCATAGTACCGGTGTGTACGAGAGTCTGGCAAACTGACATGAAATAAATATAAGTCGTTTGGTTAAACATTTCATTTAACTTGACACTAGTCTACTACTTAATGTAGTATATGTGTTTCCAAAAAGTATTGTTATGGAAACAAGAGCTACGCTATTATTTTACCCTTAGTAGTAAGTAGTACGCCATGATCCATATGTAGAGATGTAATATTACTGTTACCAGTGTGTATCAACAGAGCTCCTTTGTATCGATCGATATTCAGCAGTTTTCTGTATGCCGGCAAACGATCGTCACAGGTTTACAAGTTTACCATGAGCAACTAGTTGTAGTGCACGACATACTACAACTAGCAAATCCATTGCAGCAGGTGAAGTTCACGTTGGGTAATGACTGATTTTGTCGACAAAGAACGTGGATTTTACTGCTCTATAAGTCAAACACCGCATTGTTTACATCACTATTTTCATAGTTCACTCAACAATAAAACATTTTTACTTAGTGTTATTATTATTTTACTTTATCTGAAAATAAAAAAAAGGCTTCATGTCTAGCTATTCGGTTGAATCGAAATGATTAGAAACGATTTTTTCTTAATCTGGTGACCTTACATTATAACCGATTAAATCCCATTAGATAACTGCTATGCTTTCTAACATTATCCTAAAGTCATATTAAGGATGCCCTTCTTTAGTATGTAATTCTAATCAAAATATGCATTCCATATGCCAGCATTTATATTCAGCCATACAAAGACATATTTATAATTTAATGTAAAAGTGTTTTCTTGTGTAATTAAATAGCTTTATTGTGATGATAACACGGATGCCTAACTTAATCTGTCTTAACTCATATTGCGGATACAACAAACATCAATGACATCAATTTGAAAAACACATTGTTAAGAGATGTGTCCAGTTTCCCCAGGCCCGGGGATCAAAGATGAACGTAACATACACGTGTAGTTGCATCTTTGAAAATTTGTAATAGATACAGCATGTCAAAAATGAATTACACTGCCTCATACAGCTGTTTCGTCCTTTTCGGACTCGCTTGTGATGCTCGGGGACAAAAAGTTGGAAATTTAAATAGTCCAAACTACTGTTTAAGCAGAATGACAAATTGCGTAAAATCCCGTTACTATTAATTTAACATCAGTCCTTCTAGCACAGCTGTAATGTGTGCTGGTAATTTGGAAACCTTACTACATGAAGGGCTGTGATAGAGTTTGGAAAGTCAGATTTCTTCAAATATCACGACGACTGTGATAAATGTCAAAAACTGGGGGTATTCGAGAGGTGCAGGTCGATACAAATTATGTATATGTTTTTATGGTCACCTTGATGATCTTATAAGGATAGATTATATTTCCTCGTGCGAAATGAATATCAACGTAGTTGATGATGATCAAAACCTCTTTATGAGATATATCGACCAATTTAATAACTCATTAATGTGTTCTGGTGTTGCGCTGGTACTGTCCCGATTTTCGATTTGTTGTTGCTACCGGAGTTCTCGGGGTCTATACAGACCATACGGGGTCTATGATCCTAACCCAGAGATAACTTAAACTATGCTCAACAATTCCTTGTGAGATGTATCGACTCATAAATCTGTTCTGTGGTTGAGGTAAATTTTAGGTAATTTTGTTCAGGTTAAATTAATTGGCAACAGGAAATTTGCCTGCATGCATTGTAGAAGGTACACTGTAATTAAGAAATGGGAACATGCTGTTTGCCGAATCAGAAAACATTCGCTAATTCTATTTTAATTCTATTTTCTTACTTTATCACGGAACGGAACCACAAGAGGAATCAAGTCAAGATTAATTATGAAAGGCGCTCAGAGTTCTGGTGTAAGAGTGTTCAATATCAAAACGGAATCGAATATGTCTTTTTACACCAGGTAAAATATAGTTTTGTTTTACCATTGCAGATTTAAATAGTTATAAATTGCATGTGTCTCCTAGACATGAGCTGAGTTCAGGTTTCTGACACACTACTACAATTGTTCTGGTACATACGTTCACGAGTGCGAACAAGTGTTCATTATATAAGATCTCTGACTAATATACGCAGATAACTTATGTAGTTGGACAGGAAAATGTGTTCGTCAACAATAACAGAGTTTTTTGTTGGTCTAATGAGTGCTATGGACAGATGTTTACTCTAAGAGGAAAATATCGTATTATATTATTTTATAAAAATGACAAGTCTAGGTCAAAGACAATTGACACGCGACAAACCAATTTATCTGTACAGAAAGTGTCCCTGGAGCACCAGGGTATAGTTATTTATGCTGTGGGGCCAGCCAAATATTCGTACGTATTGACGTCACTGTGCATATATAATCCTCTGGTTTTTCCTGTTTGGAGGTTCGGTACATACTACTTACCGTCTGTGTACTATGAAGTAGGCGCACTAACAGACCTTTCAGCCATTTGACCTTGCTCCAGCAACTATTGTCTACCACATGTCGATGTAAATATTTAATATTTGATTCAATATTGATAATGATGACGTTCTTAGGGCCTCTAACATCTGATAAACTAGTATGAATATATCTGGGTGTTCAAACGAGCTGACCGTTCTTCAAAAGTCATCTTAGTATTTCCTGATCTTGTAATGTCTGCACTTATATGAAGAGAAAGAATGGGTAATCGTAAGTATATCCCTACATAGGGCAATTATACACGTACCTATTTGATAGATTCTATTTTGCAGGTTCACTTACTTAACAAACCAGGGACCGAATACTTAGTTTTGTTTGTGTTTAAGTCCTATAAACAGCTATGGTGATTTAAGGGCATGTCCGGTTTTGGTGGTAAGGCCGGAATTCCAGGAGAAAAAACACCGACCTACGGCTAGTACCTGGCGACTGTCCCACGTAGGTCTCGAACTAGCAACCCAGTGTTTGAGGGCTAATGGAAGCAGAATGCCAGACGCTTTAACCACTGGCCACCGCGGCCCCGGGACAGAATAAAAAAACAAACAAAAAAACAACAACAAAAATGTTGCTATTTACAAAAACAAGTTTAATGATGTTTTTATTCGGGACCGAATAATATCATTTTTCAATTTGTCTATATAAATAGCAACAATATAATGATTGATCTTTAAACCCAATATATTTGTACTGCATGACTCTTGACAACAAGACTGGAATAAGTATAGTTTTATATAGATTGGAATTCCATAGCACTAAAGATTGAAATGAAATATCCAGAATAACAACCTATATATATATAAAAAAAAATCTGCGCTTTTGTTTTCGTATTTTTTTAAATTAAAATTAAAATTTGATATTTACAATGTATACCATTTTAAGGAGGACAAGCTGATTCCGTATTGATTACTGATGTGGTTGTAGCTAAGCAAAAATGTCTTCAGAGAAAACAAAAGAACTTAGACTTAATAATTCGATAAAACTATGCCAGACTACATATTGGAAAAGAAAAAATGGCGACTTTTAAAAGAATTACAAAGGGAATTAGAATAAACGTCTCCAGTTATGTACAATCAGTCTCTACTTCAAATAATGTCACGTCCTCAAACACTGCCCTTCTTATCGACTATTAAAAAAGAATAGTTTCCAATCAGTGCATCAAGGTGACTATAAAGCTTTCTCAATGGCAAGTTGGTGCGTTAGTCTATGACATCCATCACTAAAATCATAGCGTTTGGAGTGAACCCTCGAATATCGAGTTAAGTGTGACATGTAAACATAGAATGTGGAGGAAGGATGTTACTGTCAAGAAAGTGTAAAAAGTGACTTGATGATCGGAACATTGACCTCGTTCCTCTTATCTTACAGCTAAGTAATACACTTTTGGTCATGGTGTAAATTAAGATTGAGATGCGCGTCTGATGTAAAAGAGTGTGTTGTGTCCTTATGAGGCGGTTCAGGCCGGCGTACACGGTTGATGTGATCAAAAATATTTTGCTTTTAAAGACAACGCATCATAGGCATATCCAAAAGTAAAATTGAAGGTTTGGACATATTTGTTGTGACCAGTCACGATAACCTCTTTGATAAGTTCAGACTTACATGTACACAAAACCTTTCGGCTGGGAGAGAGGCACAGTTTGTTCCTATAATAATCCTACAGTTTGCTGGAGCATCTTGACACTTGATTAAGCAAAGATAATTTAAAAAAGAAATATTCTCAATATTTTTATCCTCAGTATATTTCATCGGGGAATTGGTCAAAAATGGTTTACAATCATACATTTTTATCGCCATTTGCCTTTCTTCGAAGAGAAAGCTCTCCTAAAATGAGGCTGGATACATTCCCCCAAGTTTGGTACCAGTTATGATTGTGTATAGAGGGGGATTTTTTTTATTGAAGAAAAAAAGCAAGGAGGAAAATAATTCAGGATTCAGTCTACAATGTCAAAGTACGACGGTATTGATGGCAAGAATATTTGATGATGCTTGCGTGAGCAAATAGCAGAGTCAGAGATAAAAGCTTACTTGAAAGGATTATTGTGAAGTTTCGGAGTGCAGTATTAAATGAAACAGGTCTGTAGCCTTGTGACAAAGAAGCATGTGTTAGCAGTATTTCGTCCAGTAGGAAAATATAAATGTTTCGTGGTTTGACACAAGCTAAGTTTTTCATGAAAATGTTTCTTTTCGTTTGATTTGGATATCAATCTATTAATTGTGTTTTTTTAATGATGTACCATATATATTTAATCGATCCTATGCAGCAGGCTGTAGTAGCGTCTTCCCCATAATCCATCAACATATTGAAAATCACATTACTATTGGCAGTAGATCTACAAGGCGCTAGACACTTTGGACTTCCATGAAAATCTCTCACATTTGAAGCTTTCCATTATGGCTAGTTATAAGATTGCCACTTTATTACTACGTGTCCGGCTTGGCCCGGGTTGAATGATGATGAAGAACAAGAGCATACAGAAAGGAGAGTTATTCTAAAGTCATCTACATTCAGCTGTTGTAGCGTTTGTTTGAAGTTAGAAAACTTGGAAGCTATTGGTTTAGAATAACAGTAGGAAAGTGTTGAGGTATCGTTGTTTCTAAACCACGGAGGAATGTTAGCTTTGATAGACTCGTTTGATACATAATATAGCAGATGTTAAAGTCATATAGTCCCTCGTGGCAAATCCGCGCAGCTTATCTAGACCAACTTTTCCCAGCCCCTCACCTGACTTTCGACACCAATGGTGTTTCGAACTTTTTTGGTGCAAGTAATATTTTAAGAAGTTGCACGGTTTACAGGTATGGAATGCTATGAAAGCGGAATGCATTCTTATTAAATTATATATAAAATTGGTAGACTTTCTGCAGTTTGAAAAAATAAGAAAATAGAGGATGTAATATTATAATCGAAGTTTTATAATTGATTGTTATAGTAGGTGTATACCTGTTGCAATTTTACTGTTTCTTGAAAGTTTCGGGACGAAATTCATTAAACGATACTGTCCAGATATAACAGGTAAAGAACGGAGGGTGAAAGAATATAAAATGAATAAGCATATGCATTAAAGTACAGAGATAGTGAATACAAGAAAGTAACTTTGTATTGTGGACTACAGGATGGGCCTCATTCTAAGACATTCTCGCGTTGTATTCTGTCCAACCCATGTCTGAGAAAATAACAATGTTTAAGTCTACTTCCACAAATAATGTACGTTAAAAGATAAATTATCTTTCATTAATTTAGTAGTACTTGTATGTAATGACGTGCTCTCTTTTTGTATTCTGACGGGTGAAAATATAATGCTGGAAACGATCACCATTCGTTTTTGTGTAGCTTCTGTCGCTGTATTGTGTAAAAGTGTTAAGGTTGTCTTATCTACACGAGCCTCTGACGTTTATATGTTTACATGATATTTGTTTATAAAGAGTTAACCTATTATTTATTTGCATGTATACCTGTCGACCTGCTGTACTTACTGTAGGGGTATGCACATTACTACACTATTTGACTTGATACCATAGATTATGAACTTTCATACTCGAGTATGTTAATGGACATTCCAGAAGCTGGCGCCAACTCCTACCGATATATCAACGTAAAAGAGAGATATAGACGTCAGTGTTTAGTAAGTACCTTTCAAATGTTTTCTAGAATGATGGTGTCTTTGCAAGTGCACTAATTCTGACATGGAACAAAATATTACGTTATTCGCTCATTGTTATAACAAAGCATTGAAAACAGTGTAATTGGATACAACGCTTTCGAATACACTAATCAAGTACGTTGTAGTAGTCTAAACGCTTCAGTTTCTTTAATTCACATGAATAATAATGTAAACTTTTACACCTCAATAAAGAAATGACTAAACTGATTATTTGAATGGGCGGATTGGTCGAGTGGTTAACACTTCGGACTTCCACGCAGGCGGCCGGGGTTCTATCCCCAAAGTCGTCGCACGCATGGCATGTCAGAGAAAGTGTTTTTCACCTGCCCACACAACTCCAACAACCCATGTGGAGTATAAAATGGTCTTGGTGGATGTTACCGTATCTGTGATGTAGCATTCAAGTGTGGTGGCACTATAAAAGATGCCGTTGGAAGCACGGTCACACTACATACAAACAGAACACAATACATCTCTATCACACACGCAGGCATACACTAATAGGGAGATATTAGCCAAGTGGCATATGACTAGTTGTTAACGCCTGATAAGGCAGCTCCTGCGAATTCCTCAAAAATTGTATATCCTAATTGTATTAATTGTAAATATATGTACTGTAAAGCTTTAGAGTGGCTTATGTTAGCTAGATAGGGCGCTATATCAAATGGTGTATGTTTATTATTATTATTTTTTTAAATCGATATATGAAAAAGAATTTTTTGAAACACTCTATGATGTAACGGGAAGTGGTCGAAATTGGTCGCCCCTTAATACTGATAATGATGTACTATGAAAGAGTCTGGTGGACAGGCACACATGTAGAACGGAAGATCGAATATGGTCCTTACATATATGTATACTTACTTAAGTACACATGGTCGGTCTTTTACCTTGTAATATAACTGATAGAAAAAACCCAAAGACAAAGTCTTCGTTAAAAACACTATCCCTTTTTTAAATTGAGTGACGGTTTGTTAGAAAACGCTCCTTAATAATACTGCCATACCGTAATGGCCTGAAATAATTTTAATGATTGGAATGTACCTTTTGAAACTACTGCTATGTTACAGACGCCATTGACGCAGATGTTTCCTGGGGTGTGTACGCACTATAGAGGCTTTATTAAAATATAAGTCATTATAGAACCACGGTAACCAGAAAACTGGCAAGCTTCCATGAAAGGTGACCAAGGGAAGGATTAACATGTTATCAGTACCGAATTTCGTATGTCTCTATAATGACTCAACTGTTCCGTCAATGTAAGGGGTTAGGAGTGGGGTCCTGTAATTGACTCCTCGTGTGGTGGCACAGACAGTGCTTACACCATGTTGTTGTGACGGACATATACGTCACTTACGATTTATACACACACGGTGGTGGGTTATTGTACTCGTGTGGTGTAAACAAGTTATTACGATAAACACGACATGTGTTGTGGAGGTCACGATGTCTCACTGTGTAAACTACTTCATAAGTCTTTATTATCGCTATAGTAAATATGATTACAGGACTTGGAACGATGTGTTGTTTGTACAATTTCAACACTTCTCGGAAATATGTATGATAAGGACGATTTAAACAGTAATCTATTATTGATATTGTGCAACTAAATTCAACATTATGAGTTTTGTGTCCGATTTTAAGTTCGCTTAATGCAATACGTAGTTTGCACAATGGGAGCTTCTAAAATTATAAAGAATTGCTTTTTAAGATTTTGGACTCATCAATGCCTAATTAATATTCTTTTTTGCTTTTGATTGATAAATGATTAATTTTAAATATTCGGTTCAGGCCCTTTTGTTGATACTGATCAGAACTGCCATTGTAATACATATAGCTAGCAAAAAGACTTCACGTGTAAACCAGAATAATATCTAAGTTTATACAATCACATCATATTCAGGCCAAATAAAAATATCAGACTTAATGAACCATAAAACAATGAAACCGCCAGTTATTTGGTCGAATTATCAACGTTCCACACAGCAAGTGCGAGAGTCACCTTTTTTAGCACAATTTTAATCTTCAGTAATCTTACGTCATCATTCCGTCCGCGACATGGTCTTGTCACATTTGTTACTTGGGTAATGTTATAAGAAAGCGAATTAGATATTATCCGAGATACACATGTAAGGCTAAAAAGTGATTTTCATGAAAAGAACAAATGTAGGAACAATTGTCTGTTATTGAAACAACACAATCATGATCTTCATCAGATGTAGAACACAACTCTCGAGTTTTATAAAGACTTACATACCAATCGCTTATATAAAAAGCAGAAATAAAGCAATAATACTCCATAAAGTCATCTAAAAGAAGGAAATATTAAGGGTAGTATTTGGACTAAATTTTATGTTTGTAAAGAGGTTGATCCGGTGTCTTTTTAATGCTTGAAAATTAAGAAGTAGAGAAAGGTAGGAACTGAACAGTGATTGTGC
Organism: Mizuhopecten yessoensis; assembly: GCF_002113885.1. Lineage (NCBI taxonomy): Eukaryota > Metazoa > Mollusca > Bivalvia > Pectinida > Pectinidae > Mizuhopecten > Mizuhopecten yessoensis. Next base: position 95,240 of record NW_018408451.1, read on the forward strand.
ATTGGTATACTGATATGAACAGTGATTGTGTATTGGTATACTGGTATGAACCGTGATTCTGTATTGGTATACTGGTATACTGGTATGAACAGTGATCGTGTAATGGTATACTGGTATGAACAGTGATTGGGTATTGGTATACTGGTATGAACAGTGAATGTGTATTGGTATACTGGTATGAACAGAGATTGTGTATTGGTATAATGGTATGAACAGTGATTGTGTATTGTTATACTGGTATGAACAGTGATTGTGCGATGGTATACTGGTATGGACAGTGATTGTGTATTGGTATACTGATATGAACAGTGATTGTGTATTGTTATACTGGTATGAACAGTGATTGTGCGATGGTATACTGGTATGATCAGTGATTATGTATTGGTATACTGGTATGAACAGGGATTGTGTATTGGTATACTGGTATGATCAGGGATTCTGTATTGGTATACTGGTATGAGCAGTGATTGTGTATTGGTATACTGGTATGATCAGGGATTCTGTATTGGTATACTGGTATGATCAGGGATTCTGTATTGGTATACTGGTATGAACAGCGATTGTGTATTGGTATACTGGTATGAACCGTGATTGTGCATTGGTATACTGGTATTAACAGTGATTGTGTATTGGTATACTCGTATGAACAGTGATTGTGTATTGGTATCCTGGTATGAACAGTGATTGTGTATTTATATACTGGTATGAACAGTGATTGTGTGTTGGTATACTGGTATGAACAGTGATCGTGTAATGGTATACTGGTATGAACAGTGATTCTGTATTGGTATACTGGTATACTGGTATGAACAGTGATCGTGTAATGGTATACTGGTATGAACAGTGATTATGTATTGGTATACTGGTATGAACAGTGGTTGTGTATTGGTATACTGGTATGAACGTTGATTGTGCGATGGTATACTGGTACGAACAGTGATTGTGTATTGGTATACCGGGATGAACAGTGATTGTGTATTGGTATCCTGGTATGAACAGTGATTGTGTATTTGTATACTGGTATGAACAGTTATTGTGTATTGGTATACTGGTATGATCAGGGATTCTGTATTGGTATACTGGTATGAGCAGTGATTCTGTATTGGTATACTGGTATACTGGTATGAACAGTGATCGTGTAATGGTATACTGGTATGAACAGTGATTGGGTATTGGTATACTGGTATGAACAGTGGTTGTGTATTGGTATACTGGTATGAACTGTGATTGTGTATTGGTATACTGGTACGAACAGTGATTGTGTATTGCTATACTGGTATGAATGATTGTGTATTGGTATACTGGTATGAACTGTGATTGTGTATTGGTATACTGGTACGAACAGTGATTGTGTATTGGTATACTAGTATGAACATTGATTGTGCGATGGTATACTGGCATGAACAGTGATTGTGTATTGGTATAGTGGTATGAAAAGTGATTGTGTATTGGTATACTGGTATCAACCGTGATTGTGTATTGGTATACTGGGATGAACAGTGATTGTGTGTTGGTATACTGGTATGAACATTGATTGCGCGATGGTATACTGGTATGAACAGTGAATGTGTATTTGTATACTGGTATGAACCGTGATTGTGTATTGGTATCCTGGTATGAACAGTGATTGTGTATTGTTATACTGGTATGAACAGTGATTGTGGATTGGTATACTGGTATGAACAGTGAATGTGTATTGGTATACTTGTATGAACAGTGATCGTGTAATGGTATACTGGTATGAACAGTGATTATGTATTGGTATACTGGTATGAACAGAGATTGTGTATTGGTATACTGGTATGAACTGTGATTGTGTATTGGTATACTGGTATGATCAGGGATTCTGTATTGGTATACTGGTATGAACAGCGATTGTGTATTGGTATACTGGTATGAGCAGTGATTGTGTATTGGTATACTGGAATGAACATTGATTGTGCGATGGTATATTGGTATGAACAGTGATTGTGTATTGCTATAATACTGGTATGTACAGTGATTGTGTATTTGTATACTGGTATGAACAGTGATTGTTCATTGGTATACTGGTATGAACAGTGATTGTTCATTGGTATACTGGTATGAACAGTGATTGTGTATTGGTATACTGGTATGAACAGTGATTCTGTATTGGTATACTGGTATGATCAGTGATTCTGTATTGGTATACTGGTATGAACAGTGATTGTGTATTGGTATACTGGTATGAACAGTGATTGTGTATTGCTATACTGGTATGAACAGTGATAGGCTGAGTTTACTTCCCTTTGACAGTTTCTTCATAGACACCTCTTTATTAACAAACAGGGTAGGTAAAAAACATGCGTAAACATTCATTTTCACAATCAATGACAGCATGTGTTCATCTCTATCTGTTTGCATTATATACAATTTGTGTCTATTTAAGCATTGAACTGTTTTTGTATGGTATTTATGGTCTATTTGAACGACACAGCTTTGCAAGCAAACAACATAATGCGCGCTAGCGCATTATGATTTGTTTGCTTGCAAAGCTGTGTCATTCAAATAGATCATAAATATCATACAAAAACAGTTCAATACTTATATTTACGTTTTCTCTGCCTCTTATGTTCTTTTTTAACTTATAATTTATAATTAAAATTAAAAATGCCCGCCTTATCGACAGTCCACACAATTTCGTTCAATAGTTTGAACAGCGTATTGTCGCGTGCTGATTGGCAAACAAAGTAGTACTTTGACATTTTAAAAAACACTTCAAATTTATTCCACAATTTAGTATCAATACAATTGCGTATGATATGTCTATAGGATGATTCCAGTTTTTCAATCGAAATTTAAGCTGAAAGTTAGATTTGAAATTGTTTCGATTTTCCCCCGGAACAAATTTCGCGCGTGGATAAATACAGTGAACACCGTGAATGGGACCTTGACCTCCACGAGGGAGTTATTTTTGGAAGTTAATTCGAACTTTTCTCTTTGCTCATTTTGTGAAGAATCCAGGCGTGAATGTATTTGTTGATTGTATGGGAACCCGACAACAGTCGGTAGATTCTATAACAGCATCGTTATTTGACATGTCGTCTGAAACTGAGGAACCGTGGATCCGAGACGCGTGAAACTGATAGCGTTTGAAGTGAGTGATCTTTCGACGGAGCACAGGTTCGTTACAAATGTCTGAAATGACGAATGTTTATGTGTGCTGTGACTCATCAGTAGATCTGTAACATATGTGTCAGTAGGTCTATAGAATATGTGTATTTCAGACATTTATAACGAACCCCTGTTGATCAGTGCAGTGTTACAGACGATATTTCTGATAAATTGCATGAGCGTTAAAATTGTTTCCATTGACGGCATTGGTGTTTTCAACCGATGTGCGTTTTGTACGATATTGCAGACCTTGGTCTTGTTTTCGTTGTAATAAAAGTGCTTTTTATTTTATTTTTTATTTTGCACATAAAGATACAATGACATTATCAAATCTCACAATGCCCAGCGATATTTCAGCAGCCGTCATGTTTATTTACATTGGATATTGTAGTTCCGGTCAGTGTTGTAATTAATACGCTAGGAATTGTGTCTCGTGCGGCATCGTATTTAAAGTCCCATCAACGACACAGCTCTTAAAGAGGCTATATAGTGACAATGCCATGCAAATGTAAATATATATGTATCAACACAACATGCGATATATGTCTCCCGCTGGCGCCATTTTTGCTCTTCGGATGAAAACCATACAAGTTGTATAACCGCTTAAATATGATGAGTGTATTGCTGAATTTGGAGAAGTCGTATTGAAGTTATTTTACTGGCATATAAAACATTGCATTGTGGGTCCATATAAAACATTGCATTGTGGGTCCATACTACGCATTAGTACAAGCCTTCTTTATTTCTTTGTCATGAATATAAAATTTGACACAATTGAAAAACGAAATAAAATACGTGCACCCAGTGTTCATCACTTGTATTAACTCTAACGGTTGTGTGACTCACATAAGCAACTGAAAAAACAAGTCATGCGTACATCACACAACCATCGATCTAATGGAAATTCTACGCGTGGGAGGAAAGTTTAACGAAGCAGAAATACAGCTATTTAAACCACTTCACAGCATTGTGTCATGCTTACTGTTCAGCAGGCATGCATATCTAACTCGAACATAAATAAATAATGCTATGAGCAGTTGGTGCGTTTGTAATAAGAAGCATGAGACAAACAAAAAACGAACATTCTGGAGATCCAGAACCGATTCAAAAATGCATAATTAGCATTATCCTAATTGATCAATTAACATTCTTGATGACAAATTGACATTTAAAAGTTCAGATTCATTACTGTTTTATATTTAGAACGGAAATGATAATTACATGTCCTTACGTTACTGGGTGTGTGGCATTCCAATATAAATGTGTGATCTCTTTGTCAGTCTGTCGTAGGCGTTTACGTTAATAATTTAGAATATTGGCAGCAGAAAGGCGTAGATGTAAATGAAGGAATTCCAAACCGCTGAACAGGAAATGTGTCATATTTTCAACTTTCCAGCTGTCATATGAATGAATTTATATAGGGAAGAGTACATTACAGTAATATACAATAAAAGTATGCATTGAAAAGTATAAAGATAATTGTCATATGGAACAATAGGGAAGAGCAGAATATAAGCGTGTATTCAAATGACCTAATATTTATAAACTATAAACTATTTAGACAAACCAAAGATGATAGATATAGTTTGGAATAGGTATTCAAAAGCATAAGCTGGAACTAGATTTGCATAGGTATATTGTCTCATAATTTGATAAAGGCATATTTATTGAGGAGATCGAGGTCTGTATTCTTCAATCGACAAAGATTCTCACACGTGATAAATCATGAATAAAATTCATGCCCGATATGTTTTTTACATCAAGATTAACAGAATGTATTTAAACTGCAGGAATTTCTCTTTGTTGGTCTTTCTTTTTGGTAACATTTGAAATGTAGGTTGGTGATGACGAATTTTATTAGAAGGAACAGCGATGTGTGTTGCTGTCTTGTTCTATATAAGGGAACTACATGGTTTATTGACATCTTAAAACGTTAAAACGCGTGGTCCACGAGTTTACTAATGTCCATTTTATTGGTTGTGGATTTTACAAATCGGACATGAGTTCAACTTAGAACATAACTGACAATCCATACCAGTACATATTGTTGTTTTGACATACGATCCGTGTTTCCTTGTTGATAAACAAAACCTTCCCCTAACTAGAAAGTGAGTCAAAGACAACTCCAACACAATGGGTGAGTACTTTAGTTGTTTAACCCGGAGTTCTGCCGAGAGTTACACAATTGACGTTCTATCCATATACTTAATATCAATTCTGAAAATATGTCAAAAGATCATTAATCTTTTGGCTAACTGATTAAACTGAGAATGTGTAGTGATTTGTGATACAATAACAACAAATTAACAAATCGTTTAAAGTTTAGCTTTATATTTATTACAAGTTACTTTTTTACTGTTTTTCTCAGTTAACGTTTTCATATCGTACTAGTCATCAAACGTTACACATAAATGCCTAGTAGTACTATAGAACGATTTCACATAGATCGTCTAATTATTTCTACTAATTCGAATTGAATTTCGTTTGATATGTTTCCTTTTTGTTTATATCTGTTTTGATGTAAGTGTATGTGAGTTCATACATTGTATCATAACTGGAAGCATATCTGTTCAGAATGTATCCCAAATGCACCCATAACATTAAACGCATATCTGAAGCATGTATCTCTCTCTAATGATAACCATGTTATATTTCCTTTTATTTATGATTGTCTAGATCAGAAGACATGAAGTACATGTATGTATACATATAAAATGAAACATTTTACTGGTATTGTACCTAAGTATTATATCTGATAAATGTATCACAAGCGGTGTCTATGTTATGACGAATTCCAATCCTTGAATGGTCTAAATACATAGGGTTTAAGCAACGTTGTTGTAATGTTGAACATCTTGTTTCGATCATGTTTGTACATTTCCTAACTACAACATCATCTAGTGCATTTACTATAACACTAGGTCGTGGAGTCTTCATGAAAAGTGTTTCCTATTATTTCAAGTACATCGATATTACCAATAAGTAATGCTTCAGTAGCACACGTTTTATATTTACCACAAAGCAATGAACTCATTTCACACTACCTTATCATCGGGTTGACTTCCTCTCAAGGTGAGTCAATTGTCCATTCTTACTGGTTATTCTTCATTCTAATCAAAACAGGTAATGAAACCCACTCCTGAGGTACACTGTAGGTCAATTCTTGCGTTGACTTTAAAAAAAGAGTTTGTTCCCAATAAAGGTATAAAATAAATTCAATGTTTGATTTCTTTATTTCATCATTCTACCTAATCCAACCCATTCTTACTGAATAGAACACCATGTTAAATTGCCTATACTACACTTCTATGTTTTGCATATTTTGTTATGAACAACATTGCTCCCAAATAGGCTACGATACACAATAATTACATTGATAATTAAAATCGTAGAACTTCATTTCACATTATCTACCCGGAGAGTAAATTTTAACATAATGAATAGTATAAATGTGAATTACCTGACCTATGAAGGTTTCATTCCAACCAAAATAGGTTTACCACAAAGAATTGAAACACGTTAAAGTCACCTATTTACTGTGTGCTTCTGTTATCTAACCATTAATAGCCACAGGCAGCATGAGGACAGTGCACATGCATGTCACCTATAGTATATCATAGTGTTAGGTGCCAGTTGGACATTCCATACTACATGTATAAGACTCAACTAGCGCTAAATGTGTAAACAGGGCCGTAGCGTTATGACGTTAACAGTTTGTTTGACAGTGATCGGGTATCCCCACAGCATATATTCAATGAAGTTTTCATATGACCTTTGATTGCAGGCGACTAGTACCTGATTACGTACACGTTCACGGTTTTTCCTGCAGTGATTTCGCCAAAGATTTTTCTTAATTGCGTTATTTGCATGATGGTGTTTTACCATATTTTGTCTTTTGCAAAGTGTATGATGATGTTATACATACAGAAGGAGGATTGAACATTGTCGACAAAAGCAAGTTTTCATTATTTTCATTCAAAAGAAGAGTGCAACTCGTACTATTAAATGTGCAGGATATAAAACATCTAACACAGGTAACTAGTTTTATTGGAAATTAGGTTGGACGGAATACAAGCAAACGGGTTACTGTTCTCAGTTGACTCACTCACCCTTTAAGTAAACGTTTTACTGGCGTCATATTCGTATTGTTCAGTTTAATCGAACATCATAGGTATACCTTTTTACTACAGCTTTCATAGTTTATTTTGAGCATTACTTCAGTTCAGCCAGTAAACATATAATCTATCCCATACCATCTGGAGTACAAAATCAATTGTAAATAGTAATGCTTCGATAACCTACTTTTGACATAGACACCTCGCACCGATTTCACATATTGACTTGCCTAGTTAGATATACATATTAGATTAGGTTCTACACGTGTCAATTAACTCGTACCATTTAATTCATAACGGAAATATCAAACCCAGTCATGCACGGATTTAGACCACTAGGTTAGTAGTCTGTTTACCGTCAGTATGTTTCTAATAAAGATCTGAAAGCCCAACCTGATTCTGCTTTCTATTAATGGAATAATTTACCTATATTTGCGGGTCAACTACTATCTGTATCACTTATTTCTCAAGGTAACCCGATTAATATTCAACCTATTTTTCTATACTATACATCAATTACCATCAATCCCATTGAGGGTCGTTTAACGAAGATCCTAGGAACACTTAATCAGATCAGGTTTGATGATGCTACGACTGTGATCCTGGCCAGCTTATCGACAATTTAAAACAAAATTTAAAGATTTTGTCAATATCGAAAAGATGAAATTAAGCTAAATTTGTTCGAAATGATGATTTAACGACAAAAAAGTCATAAATGTAATAAAATCTTCACACGGTTCTCAAAAATCACAATTTGAAATTTCGCGATAATAATGGTAAAAATTCAATCAAGCTTCGGGGAGCATAGCCCTGGTTCACGGATTTACAGCTTTATTATCTAAGGTTCTACAATGGTTCAAGGTTTACAATTCATACCGTACAGGGTACAAATCGCTGGGTTCCACGTGTGATGAAGGAAACGTTTATGCCTCCGGTGTACAAGATCCTGTCTTGGATTTGTTTGTTTCGGTTCGTATTTTCTTTCTAATTTGCTTGCTATCTACTCAGTTCCTCTTGTTTTATTTGATATCGATTTTAAGTTACAATTCTGTTTTTGTTTGCTGACGTCATGTTATAACTTTCCTTGATAAAAACTTCTGGTACGTGTCGAGTCGGACCCACATCCTCTTTGGTGGTGAGAAAACATGTTATCCATGCTGTTAACTAGAGCTAAATAATTGTGATAAAATTAACTTTATTCATTTAACAACAAGTATGTGACAACTTATTAAATTCGAGTATTAATCACTCTTGATGGCGCGGATGTTAGCGGCGGTCTCAATGTGGCAGGAAACTTGAGAACCCGGAGAAAACCAACTTTATGTTAGGAATCGAACCCTGGTCCTTTTTGTGAAAGGCGAGTGTGCTATCCACTACGCCACCTGACAACCAAAGTTTTGGTGGTGAATATATATAATGCCACAGTGATATAACACAGGTTATATACATTATAGTGTTAACGCTATTATAATCATAGCGATAATGATACCATTTATATTGTACTGATGTTACATAGTAAACAGGATTACAGCAGGGTCAACAGTAGAACGAAAGAAAATTTGGGTCAAATTCGATTTTTATTGGTTCTTAAGTACCTGATACGGCTTATGAAAGGCTATTCGAGAGTGCTAATGTGCGGTATGCCTGTGAATTTCTGTTATACAATATCGATTACATCTCCTCACGTTATAATTACCTGTATATATCTAAAATGTAAAAAGCTAATGACTTTTAATATTGTCGTCTGTTTTATTGTGATATTTTAACATAACATGTTGATCGTTTTAAGTTTAAGCATGATTGAAACCCACGTATCGTGTTGGATAGATATTAAAGGTAAAAAGTAAAATGAAATGATAATTTGTCTGATTGTCACTTGTTGAAAATAACGATAATACCATAATAGAGATGACATTTATTGTGAAACCAAACAATGCTTACTCTGAGGACAACATCTACTCCCTGGTATAGGTCCAACTCCATCAGTGTGGTTTGGTTTTATTTAGTTTAGCGTCCTATTAACAGTGAATGTTGGTGTGCTTTCCACCTTGTGATGGCGCGGATCTTATACCGACTGTATAGTGCTATCTCACTGAAATACCAGGCCGAGGTATGTGTGTGCTACTGTAGCATTACTTATTGCCAATATCGATGTACTTGAAATAATAGGAAACACTTTTCATGAAGACTCCACGACCTAGTGTTATAGTAAATGCACTAGATGATGTTGTAGTTAGGAAATGTACAAACATGATCGAAACAAGATGTTCAACATTACAACAACGTTGCTTAAACCCTATGTATTTAGACCATTCAAGGATTGGAATTCGTCATGACATAGACACCGCCCGGTCACATTATCCTGACAACGGGTTAAACCATTGTTGTTGTTTTTTTACATTTTTGTATTTTTTGAATTTTTTCAACAGTACATTAAACATAACACATCATATTTCAGTCTCACATTCTTAATTTTCACACAAGTTTTTTGTTTGTCTTGACATTTTTTTAACATTCTTATATTATTACATCGATTTGGGTACCAATGTAGAAAAACAATTATTTTCTTTGTAAGTTTGAAACAAGATACATAGAATAATATTGTATGCATTGTAGTTGAGAAGCAAACAAATACAAAAAAAAATGACAAAAAAAAACAGTTTGGCTATTTTCACAACCAGGATATTAGGTGTTATGTACCATTGTATTGTTTTAGAAGAAGATATAGGAAAGAAAAGAGTAACGAAAAGAGAGAGAGGGACAAGAAAGAAAAGGAAGGTTGGAGAGGTGTCGAAGGATTTGTCAAGGGCTTATTGTTCAATATTGTGTAAATTTTTGTACATAGGCTACCTTTAACAGGAATTACATTGGTACTATATTATTATAATTAATTTACATTTCATTTCTATGGCCTGGAGTAATCTTTCCCATTTTTTCCATTCCCTTTTAAAATTAGTGAGATAATTTTCACCATTACCTACAGCAATGTATTTTTGAGTATTGTAAATATCTTTAATTAAGTTTTCAAAACTAAAACTGATAGACCAGTTTGCAGACATCTAGCTTTATAAATATATAGTTTAATGATAAGAAGTACTAAATTATCAACATTGTTTTTTCTATCATAGAAACCAAAGATAAAAGATTCTTTATTAAAAGCAAATGGAATTAATAACACATCTAGCAATGATTCAAAATCTGTTAAAAACACTTGTACTTCTTTACATTCCCATAATGCATGAACTATAGTTTCTGTGTCAGTTTTACAATGAAAACAATATGGACTATTAACAAGACCTATTTTATAAAGATATGAATTAGTAGTTAAAATCTGTTGATTGATTCTAAATTGAAGCCACTGTAGTTTTGTGTTTTTACTAATTTTGAAGGGAATGGTATAGATTTTCTTCCATATCTCTGTGTTAAATTCAAATATTTCCTCCCACTTCTTTCTACCGGTAGATATTGTATTATTTTGGCATAGAACATGGTAAAAGTCTTTAGTTCCTTTTTTGTGTTTAAGAAAAATTTCCAAATTAATTGGGATATATGGATAATCTACATTCAAATTAGAAACATCCTCATGTGAAATGGATTTCTTTATGGAATTAATGACACCTTGATAAGTGAGAAAATTTGTATGAATATCAAATTTCTCTGAAAACTCTTGATGGCTGTAAAACAATTTATTTCTTCTTTCTTTAATTAAGTCATAAACTATTGTTACCCCTTTCCTATACCATTCCCTATAAAATATACTCTTGTTTTGTATTTTTATTGATTTATTATACCAAATGGGTGATTTGAGAATATTTACCTTTTTGTTTCCAAAATTTACAACTTTTTCAGCTAGCTTGCACCAACTTAATAGCACATCTTTCCAAAATAAATTTTTACAACTCTTCTGGCATTTTAGCATATAATCAGTACCACAATTAGCTATAATATTTCTATTTCCATATAACTTAAAACAAATATGCCACTTTCCTGCTGTTGTATATAGTCTCCTAATCCAGGTTAATTTTAAAGATTCTATAAATGATTGTAAATGTAGCATTTTGAGTCCCCCTTCCAGATAATTCTTAATTACAATGTCTCTTTTTATTTTATCTGATTTGCTGTTCCATAAAAATTTTATAAAGTTCAGTATTCAGTTTTTTTAAACCATTGTTGCTATTCTCCTCAATGCTGAACGTTAAGCAGGGAATAACAACTACTATTGTTAAGGGCTTTGGTATGTCGCAGCCTTTGGAAAGAACCCATTGTCTTCCTCGCCTGGGCGAACGCTCAGCGTTCAAGCCAAAAGTGAAGTGTTGCAAAGCAAGGCGCAAGGAAATAAAATGAAGTAGAAAGAAAGATAAAGATCCCAAATATTGTAATGGGCGCAGCAGATTTATTTTGTCGCTTTTATTTCCCAAATTAGAGGACACTAAAGCAAATCCCAACTCTGCAGGGAGTTCCAATATTAGTCGCCTCCTACGATCAGCTGCTACGATCAAATATCCATCATTTGAACTCATTCAGTATGGATATTCGTTTCTGTCTATATATAAGCACACTGTGGAAGTCATTCGATATTATTTCGCTTGGTACGATTGCAAAGTCGTCAGAGTTTGTCTCTTTTAAAAATATCTGCATCAATTAAAAGTATATAATCGATGCAGTTAACTTTGGACAGACTAGGACAAAAATGTAACCGTTAACATTTCCTTACTAATGTTCGGTTGGTCGTCACATCCGGTCGTCACATCCGGTCATCACATCCGCACTTCTTCCGTTGAGGACATGACATCATTTGGATTGCAACTTGATTATTTAAATGACGGGTGTCATTGACGGAGAACTACATGCTTACCCTTTGTGAACAATTAGTCTTATTTTTATCGTACTAAATTAGGTGTACAAGTAACTGCATCCTGTTTTCATATTCTGTCATGGTTTCATTAATTGTGAGTTCGAACTGCGGTTTCGTTCACCCTTTCGTATGCTTTTGTTGGTTTTTCAGTAATCAAAAACCTGCTTCAACTAAAGATACTTTCTAGAATGATGCGTTATATTGACTATATTGCTACTTGGACACAGGGAAGAAGTTAACCTTCGCTGTATAAATATTTTGGTCTCCATCAGGATATGATTTCTAACTTAAAAAACGATACTGCTTTGCTTTTATTTTTTGCGTCTACCATGATTTAAGATTAAACATGCGTTGTAATGGTTTAAAATCCCGTTTAATCTGTTTTCTTTTTTTATCAAATGTCAGTTTGGTTCTTATTTACTGTTAGCACAATATTAGGCCCGGCGATGTATTTTTTGTATTCGTTTATCTGTTTTAATAAAAAAACAATTTTTTAGACGAACCCTCAACTTTGTTTGAGTCACATATTTTGCTCAATGCCGGATAGTTATGAAATATAATTAATACAGATAATTGCCAAAGTCTAATAACACATTATTTATCATAGTGCTTACGCTATTTGATATAGGCGATAACAAGGTTAATTATCACGATCATATTGTCTCTGATATAACCACCAACATGAATTACGTAAAAAGGTAACTTCAAATTACGCTTTTCTTACAAAAGCATGCATCCATCAATCAAATTTGAAGCATCTCTCTCTCTCTCTCTCTCTCTCTCTCTCTCTCTCTCTATCTCTCTCTCTCTCTCTCTCTCTCACTCTCTCTCTCTCTCTCTCTCTCTCTATCTCTCTCTCTCTCTCTCTCTCTCTCCCTCTCTCTCTCTCTCTCTCTCTCTCTATCTCTCTCTCTCTCTCTCTCTCTCACTCTCTCTCTCTCTCTCTCTCTCTCACTCTCTCTCTCTCTCTCTCTCTCTCTCTCTCTCTCTCTCGCTCTGACCTTGTGGAATCATTTTTCACCAATGTTTTTGCATTGTGTGTGACATTATGATAAGGATGCTGCAAGCATTTAGGTATGATTTTTACTTACATGTCACTGAATGATTAGGATTATGCAACCTACTAAACAAAATCTAAATTTTCCATTTCGAAAAACTGATAAAGTCATGTAAACAGTTGTAGTGTGTTATACAAATATACAGTTGATTTATATCTATAAGTAGCATTTTAAAGAAATAGATACAGATGTGGATTTGTTAAGCAAATGCATTAAAGATGCAGTATTTCGTACAAATGTACATAAATAAATCCAATTATGTTTTGAAATACTTTACCGTACATCTGTCTTAAAAAATATATGCATAAAACATATTTGAAAAAAATGCATCAGTCGACATCAGATGATCCAATGTCGAGAGACGTGTTCCATACTGTACATGTAGGTGAACTCCGTCAAATTACTTCCTGTCAAATACAAAAACATACTCCGGTCATCATTGATTTTTTTTAAAAGCCTATTTTAAAGTCTGAAATATCATAACAATTATTCAGGCCATGGGTACAATTATAACATATTTTCAGTTTTAATTTGACACTAGCGTATATAAATCATTTACATATTGTTTAAGCCTCTTAATTTTAACTTCAGATTTAGTTGCGATAAAGTTGCTTATATGATGTTATGTGGTGTTATGTCTACCATGCTATTTAACTGACTTTAAAAATATCCACTTGCATACGTTTAGATTAGGCACTTTGCATCTATTGTTTTACTCTTCAAGTTGATCTTTTTATAAGTAAATACATTTAATGCTCATTCCAGATCATACGGAGCATATACATTCTGTATCACATTACTAACGTACGTTAAATGAATACGCCATTGACGCCTTACATGTAAATGATAACGAAATGTCATCTAAGGCTTCCAGCTTAGATCATAGCACATATATGCAGCAGGTCACCAGGCTAAATAAAATCCATTGATACTTTTAAGGTTTTCTGGCAGAGTTGCACGTTCGTAAACTCTAATGTAGGTCAATATGTTCACGAAAATCCGTAAAATATTCAATGATCAATCTGACAGTTCATGAACGGATTATTGAAATCAAGGTAGGCTTAAATTGGAGAACGTTTCACTTGCTGAATGTACAAGGTCTACTCCATTATAGACAACTAATTGATTGGAAATTGCGTACACACATGTACATGGGTCTGATTTGTTTACGAGTCATTAAAATGTTGTACTTACCGTATCCCTACCAGATCCTTGTATTAGCCAGACCAGACATCTTCTTTAATTGGACGGGAGCCCGACGGCGGAGGTTGCCAGGTACATGTTAATATTAAACAATCCGTAGGTATTTAGCCGTAGCGGTAACACCCAATATATATTCTAAATGTATTTATTCAAAGATAATATATATATATAGATTTAGTGATGGGTTCATATAGTGCAACAAATGAATAACTTCAATTAAGTATTGATGCTGAGTAAACAACAAAATGTAGATAAAGTTTGCTGTCTATTTTCATGCATTGTATACAAAAGACTGGCTATTACTATACAATGCATATAAAATATAATGGTTATTACAGTGCAATACATATACAATATATTGTGTATTACAATACATTGTATATAAATAAACTCTCTAGTACAATACAATGTATATACAATGTAAAATATATTGACTACTGTAATGCATTGTATATAAAACGTATTGACTATTGCGATACAATATACGTAAAATGTACTGTTTATTACAGTGTACCGTAAAATGTATATGAAATATACTGTCTGTTATCCAGATTTCGTACACACTTAACTTCGCAAACGAATCTTTTTGTACACGTTGCGACAGTATTTAGCATTTGATGTTTCGTGTATATCTTCAGTAAAGAACACAATAACGATCCCGATCATACTGAAATATACAACACATGTACATGGCATCGAGGTTATAACGCCAAACATAGTATGGAGTATATAACGCCAAAAATAGCATGGAGTATATAACACCAAAAATAGCATGGAGGATATAACGCCAAACATAGCATGGAGTATATAACGCCAAACATAGCATGGAGTATATAACGCCAAACATAGCATGGAGTATATAACACCAAAAATAGCATGGAGTATATAACGCCAAACATAGCATGGAGTATATAACGACAAAAATAGCATAGAGTATATAACGCCAAACATAGCATGGAGTATATAACGCCAAAAATAGCATGGAGTATATAACGCCAAACATAGCATGGAGAATATAACACCAAAAATTGCATGGAGGATATAACGACAAAAACAGCATGGAGTATATAACGACAAAAATAGCATGGAGTATATAACGCCAAAAATAGCATGGAGTATATATGGCCAAACATAAATTATTGCTTTACATTTCTTCTAAGTGACATCAAAAACAGCAATTGGACGTGGAAGACGCCACAAAGAGAAAGATTATCCTTCTGTGATGGATAAAGAAAACCTTACGTCGTTGCCTGTATTAACTTCTCCTTGTGCACTGTTTAAACCTACGCCAAATGCTAGGTTGCATACAGGATTTTGACTGCAAGGAACTCACTGCCATTTTTACATCATAAAATCAAGGATAAAGAAAACCGACTACTATTTTTACAATCAGGATTATATTTAAGATTATATATAAGAGGATATTTACGTAACGTTAAACAGTCATTGCAATAACGAGAAGTTTCCATTTAAATGTAGCTTACTCAAACATTACTCGTCTTCATAATTATTTAGCCAAGTATAATCACCACATATTGCAATTACAATCTTAATCAACAAACGCTTCCAATAACACTTCAGAGCAGTTTTGTATACCCCTATCCTTAATATATATATTGATAATTAAACAGTATTTTTTTCAAAAATGTTTCAATTTTCTGTCGGTACATTACCTGCAGCGATAGTACGTAATTTTCCTATTTTAAGTTTCTTATTCTTAGAATGTACGTAATGCTTACGCATTTATAAGTACATCCCATATAAGCAATATATGCAGCTTCGGACCCGACACACATCAAAAACCGAATCTGAATGACAACGCTTAAATTCAAACTAAATTTAACAACACATGACACATGTATATAATGACAGATAAGAGACGGATACTTTGACGACTCAGGCATACAAATGTATATATATTATGATTTAAACACATAATATAAACAGTCATGTGATCTCTACACCTTTTAATGCCCTGCTCTTATATTCGTTTTCATGTTTAAGAAATGATTGATAGTAATCGGAAACTATTAATGTTTTTCATAGTCATATTATTATTCTTGAAGATTGTTCATTTTTTCATTTCAACAAATTTTATTGCAAAATATATGCAAAGGGATAGGGCATCAGGCAAAGCCTATATAAGCCTTCTCCTTACAACTTCGGTATGTTATATATGTACAGTCAATGAAATCATCAAACAAACATATAAACAATTCATATAGTGTGTCTCTATGTCCCCACCGTACAAGGTATAGTTATGATTAAACAAATCTTTTAGTGTTGATAATGTACTCTGATATACATTGTAGTACAAATGCATTGGTTTCTTCATCACATTCATGAAGATTGTGATAATTAAAGACATAAAAGATATACCACATCAAAGTTGTTATAATCAAGTTATAAAATATACGACCACGATCTGCTACTGAAATTGAAAAGGTTTTTTTTTTTTTTTATATATATATGCCTGAGTTTTGTGTTTCCTTGGACTTTGCTTAGCAATAACTCACATCCGGCCTTAGTGTTGAGCGTTCGTCCAGGTGGGGTAGGCAATCGGTTCTGTCCCCAGACCGGGTTTATACAGAAGTCCTTAAATATAGTAGTGATAAAAGTTACAAAAATAAAAATAATCCTAGAGCGAGGGATAAGATTCTAGAAATAATAGAAAGTTATAATTTCGTGGACATTTATAGAGAGCATCACCCTAACCACAAAAGATATACTTGGAGAAAATCAAACCCAATAAAACAAGCAAGGCTAGACTTTTTCTTAATTTCAGAAAGTTTATTATCTAGTGTGATAAATTCAACAATCGATTCTGGCTATCGGTCTGACCATTCTTTTCCTAAAACAGCATTAAGGCTTAATGCATTTCAAAAAGGGCAAATGTTTATGGAAGTTTAACGACTCCTTATTATACGACCAAGATTATTTAGATATAGTTAATAATGGAATTAATGAAACTAAAATGCAATATTGTCTCCCGATATAAAAATTCGAAAACATAGTTGAAATACCTGATATAGATCTACAGGTAACTATAGACGACAATTTATTTCTTGAGACTTTATTGATGAATATTAGAGGTAAAACAATATCACATGCATCCTTTAAAAAGAAACAACAGAACATAAGAGAAACCAAGCTCATTGAATCTATAGAGGAACTAAAAGAACAAGAGATAATTAATGTAGGAGACATAAATAATAAGAAAAGAGGAACTGGAAGAAATTAGGCTAAGAAAAATAAAAGGAAGTATAGTTAGATCAAGAGCTAAATGGGAATAGGAAGGGGAGAAACCAACCAGTCTTGAAAACAGAAAAATTTATTTGAAAATTTATAAGATACAATTCGATGATGGCTCTATTATTACAAAACAAGATGATATTCTAGCCGAGACTAAGTCCTTTTACGAAAATGTATATCATGCCTGAGAAAACATGGAAAAAGTTAATCTTGAATCTTTGTTAATTTTGAAAATATTCCAAAACTTAATCATAATAACTTAATAAAGTTGAATCTAAACATTTAGAAGGGTTCATATCAATTGAGGAAGCAGGCACACACTTAGAAATATGAAAAATAATAGAAGTCCAGGCTCAGATGTTTTTATTGTTGAGTGTTTTTGTTTTTTTTGGAAACATCTTTGTAATTTTATTGTCAGATCATTAAACTATGGGTACATACAAGGAGAATTATCTATCACTCAACGTCAGGGCGTAATAACTTGTATTCCTAAAGATAATAAACCAAGCCATTTTCTAAAGAACTGGAGGCCTTTAACTTTACTGAATATTATATATAAAGAATAAAAACAGTACTTGATAAACGTATTAGTAAGGACCAAACAGGGTTCATAGCTGGCCGATATATGGATGAAAATACAAGACTTTTATATGATGTTATGCAGTTCACAGAAGATAATGGTATTCAAGGTATGGTTTTAATGATAGATTTTGAGAAAGCGTTCGATTCTGTCTCGTGGAAGTTCATTGATAAGGTATTTGGTTGCTACTGGTTTGGTAATGAAATTTCAAATTTGGTGAAGGTTTTTCATAATAATGTAGGGGGCATATGTAAATCAAGGTGGTAATCTTTCGAAATTTTTTAACATCAAGAGAGGCTGTCGTCAAAGCGACCCAATTGCACCGTATATTTTTATTTTATGTGTTGAAATCCTTGCTATCAGACTTAGAATATTGATAAAACACAAATAATTTGGATAGGCAGTACAATATATAGCCAGGAAACATTTTTACCTGAATTACAGTTACAATGGGGGAAAGAGAAATTTACTTTGTTTGGAATTGATTTTAGTGTCAATCTGCAAGAAATGAAAAGTCTTCTTAATACCCGGAGCAGGCGAACATTAACTCCGATTGGGAAAATTCACTTAATAAAATCCCTTATAGTATCGCAATTAAACCATCTATTTATTTTCACTTCCAAACCCAGATGAAAAAACTTTCACAAAAATATATTTTCTACTTTATGAACTTTTATGGCATAGCAAAACTGATAAAGTAAAAAGAGAGGTTTTTGTTCAAGATTATATGGTTGGTGGTTTAAAGATGCTTCATATTAAAAACTCTCTCTCTCTCTCTTTTCATATTTCTTAATTCAAATGACTGTCACTGTATTGTGTTTGTGTGTGTGGGTGAGTGTAAGTTTGAGCGAATGCCTGAGTATATTTTGTATTGGAGGTTTGATTCAGGGCATGAAATAAAATACTTTGAAGCCGTGTATGTACATGTGAATTGATGTATACAACAACTAAGTGGGTGATTTTAAATGTGAGTATAATGTTTGTAAATCTGGAATGATTATTCTATCATTATGAATAAATGATGATGATATGATGATAATAATAATATGTTGATGAAGATACATAAGGAATGAAGATTATGATTGAAGATGATGATTGTGATGAGTGTTCGATGATGATGATGATGATATGATGATGATGATAATAATTATATGTTGATGAAGATCCACATGGAATGATGACTGAAGATTATGGATGATGATGATTGTATGATGATGATGATAATGACACTGAAGATGAAAATGATGATTTTATGATGATGATGATGAGGAGGAGGATAATGATGATAATATGATGATGAAGATAAATATGGAATGATGATTAAATGACAATGGTGATAATAATAATGATGATGAAGGATGATGGCAATGATGATGATTGAATAATGATAAATGAAAGATGATGATGACGATGATAACGTGGAATGATTATGATTACCCAATGCCCGTATGTGGTGTCTTCGACATAGTATTGCAGTGAGCTATCACGCACTCTAAAGTGGGCATCAGATCCACGCTATCGCAAGGATGGGTGGTCGGTTTTCGCAGTGGATAGCGCTGTCGCCTTTCACCAAGGCGACATTGGTTCGATACCCCGATCGGAAATGAAAAGGTATAAGGTAGCCTGCCCCGACCACGTGAGTTATCTCCGGGTACTCCGGTTTCCTTCAACATTAAAACCCTCCACGTGAAATAACTTTTTTCGTAATTATTGTGAAAAAATAAGAATACAGTATCGCAAAGAGGCTAAAACATCACAATACGTAGCCACAAGCACAAGCACACACAGACATGCATACCTTATACACGTGGAGGCACGTCCTCAAATGACCTTAGCTGTCAACAGGATTTAGAACATCCTTTCAGAGTTTGCTGAATCTCTCAGTTAGAGTATATACAAATATAATATTTGTTAGAAATGTTGTTGGTCACGACTTGATTCCTATTTATAACAATATGCTTACATGTTTATAAATTGTATGATGCATTTAATACCGAGTGAAAGTGAATATTTACCTTTGCACCGGAAGCTATAGAATATGTTGTGCTGATATTATCTACCGCCAGAAAACATTTGAGATATTATATATCTATTATGGAACATCCTCTAAAAATATTCAGTTTGTAGAAAAGTAAAGGTAAGAGGTAATATTAATAGTTTGTTGAAACATTTCAGTGTAAATTGCACTGGATACCTGAATATCATGCGGTGTTATGTTCAAATACTCAGTACACAAACACGAGCGGGTGCTCGTAAGATAGGGATATCACTTAATGGTGTTTCCTTGCGTGTTATCGGCAATATGTATTGCATGAATCCAATTCCTTAAAAAACATCACTCATTCCAACGTTAGATTTCAGCAATATTTTGAAAAAACTGTCTAATAAATCACTTTTGAGGAAAGCAATATGAGCTCTTGTCTTTCGTAGGTCGAATAGCAATCATTCAGGATGGATTTAACATAGAAACTAGCTTTCGAATACGACGAAGAACAAAAGCGCCCATGTTTCCCTTAAGCGAAGATTATGTATTACTTTTTTACTATAGAAAATCGGTTTCATAAAATATCAATCATCACTTACGAAACTAATTTGAATGCTGAAAAAAGGAAATACAAAGAAACATCGTTGAACGTTGAGTTGGTTACAGAACATGGATTTTACAAGGCTCCCTTGTCTTGGCAGACAGCAGGAATATGCAGCAATTCTGGAAGAAAGCTGACCTCAGTTTCAGCTTCATGAAACTACAACATCAGCTTGAATAACTTATTTTGCTTATAAACTGAAGAAGTTACTATAAATATATAGCAATATAACCTAATTTTTACTACTGATGTCGTCTACATATAAAACATATAGCTCCGTGGAGGGAGAGTATTGGGAGGGAGTGGATATGAATGTGTGAGTGTGTATGTGTGTGTGTGTGTGTGTGTGGGTGTGTGGGTGGGTTTGTGTGTGTGTATGTGTGTGTGTGTGTGTATGTGTGTGTGTGTGTGTGTATGTTTGTGTGTGTTGGGGAGGGGGTACCGTAGTAACGTGAGAAATCTCACGTGGCCAGGAGGGCAATCCAACCCGTATTCATGTATAATGGGGAATAGGCCCGCCTTCTGCGTAAAAGGCGAGTGCGCTTTACACTGCGCCGCCACTCGACCAAACAGTAGTAATATTGATAGACCTGAATTAAGGTGTCGTCGATGAATAAATGACTATCCAGATTACCTTGATTCTGACAAACATCGTACTCTTATTTTCTGGATGGTTGCCTTGTGAAACTAACCTTTGATTATTGTTTATCTAGTATCATCGATCACATAAACCCAGCACAAATAGGTTATCAAACAATTAATGATGTTTCACGTGGTATGTTAAGCGGGCTGTAGGTAAATAAACATTAAATACGTCAAACAATTAATACGTGCCCACGAAATACAAGAAATTGATAACAAGTTTTTAGTATATTAACTGATGTGTACTTGACATTTAACATGGTTGTAAGATGTTATGTTTCCCTCAATCGGTTGCCAAACACCGTTTTAACGTTAAACTCTTTTCTAGACAAATGATGGCATATTACGAAGTTTTGCTGTATATCAAGGAAAATAACAAAACATTGCTTTGATGAAATTGTACATTAAAGTTAATTTAAACTTCTGTTAAATGTCCCTTGGAGAATGTGGATACAAACGTGAGGCCAACGCTAAGTATTGTTCGTTGGTTCATCAACCTTTGACTCTTATTAAGAAAATCTTGGTATTCCGACCAAGCCAATGAATATTTAAGTGGAAAAAACAGGGATATCTACCTAAAAAGCGAATAATGTAGGGGTGCAGCGTCTTTAATTTCTATGATCCCAAATAGATTCATAAATATATATATATATCGCCGTTCGCTTTTCTCGGAAAAGAAAGTATAGTGATGAGAGAACGAAGATGTTCTATAAGTTTGGTATAAAGAATGGTAATTTTGTATAATGTAAAAGTCAAATTTTAATAGAAAAAAATTGTCGTTTAAAGTATCGAAATTCATCACAAACGAGGCAGGTCTGCATCGCTTTGATCAATCAGTATTTGGGAAAATGGGTAGTAATACACGAGCATGGTGGGCTATTTTCTATTCATTGAAAACTGGAATATTTATGCGTTTGGTTTTCTTGGTTGAAGGTATCTCTAGCAATGCAACTGCCGTTAAAGCTGTAACATGGTATTACTCAGACTAGATGTCATATAAAGGTTCTAACTGAACTATTTATCACAGGAAGTTGTACCAGACCACCGGCGCAGAAATTATCACTCGAGCATAAGCACATACTTCCACATTGGTTAACCAAAGCTTAAATAAAACATAATATTACTTTGAGAAACAATCAAACTAATATAAACAAATGTTAGTCAGAGGTTGAGAAGATCGCTTGGTTGAAAAAACTAGTAGAGTCAGTGATCAAACATTGTAGATACAAATATCATTGAATACAAAGTGGATACAGATTTTCCTTTTATGCACGTTAATGGGAACTTAAACAAACGTATTGTGTCGTATCTGTATAGTAGTTATATAAGCTTGTGATCGAAATTACGGACGATATCAAAAAAATGTTAAAATCATTAACACAAATCTCTCGCCCACAACGACCTTAATACTCATACGTATCAATAACATAAGTGCCTCGCCGATAAAATAAGTGACTATGACCCCTCATACTAACCAATGAAATAAGTGACCCTCATCCCTCATACTAGCCAATAAAATAAGTGACCCTCATCCCTCATACTAACCAATGAAATAAGTGACCCTCACCCCTCATATTAACCAATAAGATATTTGACCCTCATCCCTCATACTAGCCAATAAAATAAGTGACCCTCATCCCTCATACTAACTAATGAAATAAGTGACCCTCATCCCTCATACTAACCAATGAAATAAGTGACCCTCATCCCTCATACTAACTAATGAAACAAGTGACCCTCACCCCTCATACTGACTAATGAAATAAGTGACCCTCATCCCTCATACTAACCAATGAAATAAGTGACCCTCACCCCTCGTACTAACCAATTAAATAAGTGACCCTCGACCGTCATAATAACAAATGAAAAAAATCACAACATTCCTCATATTAACAAAGGAAATAAATGACCCCAACCCCTCATATAATCCAATGAAATAAGTGACATCATCCCTCATATCAATCAATGAAATAACTGACCCTCATCCCTCAAATTAACCATTGAAATTACTGACCCTCATCCCTCATATAAGCAAATGAAATAAATTGCCCTCACCCCTCATATTAACCAATACAATATTTGACCCTCACCCCTCATATTAACCAATGAATTAACTGACCCTCATCCCTCATATTAACCAATGAAATTACTGACCCCATCCTTCATATTAGCAAATGAAATAAGTTGCCTTCATCCCTCATATTAACAAATAAAATATTTGACCCTCACCCCTCATATTAACCAATGAAATAACTGACCCTCATCCCTCATATTAACCAATGAAATTACTGACCCTCATCCCTCATATTAGCAAATGAAATAAGTTGCCCTCACCCCTCTTATTAACCAATACAATATTTGACCCTCACCCCTCATATTAACCAATGTAATAACTGACCCTCATCACTCATATCAACCATTCAAATTATTGACATCAAACCAAATAATAACAAATGAAATAAGTGACCCCACCGAACATATTAACCAATGAATTAACTGAACCTCATCCCTCATATTAACCAATGAAATTACTGACCCTCATCCTTCATATTAGCAAATGAAATAAGTTGCCTTCATCCCTCATATTAACCAATAAGATATTTGACCCTCATCCCTCATATTAACCAATGAAATAAGTGACCCTCATCCCTGATATTGACCAATGAAATAAATGGCCCTCACCCGTCATACTAACAAATGAAATAATTGACATCAGTGACCCTCATCCCTCATACTAATAGATGAAATAAGTGACCCTCACCCCTCATATCAACCAATGAAATAATTGACATCATCCCTCATATTAACCAATGAAATAACTGACCCTCATCCCTCATATCAACCAATGAATTAACTGACCCTCATCCCTCATGCTAACCAATGAAATTACTGACCCTCATCCTTTATATTAGCAAATGAAATAAGTTGCCCTCATCCCTCATATTAACCAATAAAATATTTGACCCTCACCCCTAATATTAACCAATGAAATAACTGACACTCACCCCTCATATCAACCAATGAAATAAGTTACCCTCACCCCTCATATTAACCAATGACATTTTTGACCCTCACCCTTCATATTAACCAATGAAAAAAGTGATCCTCACCCCTCATATTAACCAATTAAATACGTAACTGAATCTATCATTTTTTCAAAATGTTTATATAAATAAAAATCATAGTTGGTACCAGGTTATAGAATGCAAATAGATATCCTGCGAGATATAACACAAGGCCACAAACCCTTGCACGCGGACAGAACCATTGTGCTGTAGATGTACTGCAGGGTACAAATCGGCGAGTTATGATTTCGTTGTCATCTCGTTTTAACGATTATATGATGAACACTGAGTAGTAATGCCTTGCTAAAACATCCGTTATCATTTCGAACTTTCTACTATCCAGCCCGCCTGAATAATAGCTACTTAAGCTGTGAATTAATGTGATTGAATCTAAAACGACCCGCTTTCGCTCGATTCTGTCTGATTATTATTTCAGCTGCAGTATTGTTAAATCGCGGTAGGGCTTTTATGTCTAATCGAAATTTTAACTGAGCAAATTATCATAAGTACTTGCAACAGACCGCTTACCGAATGCATTATCACACAAGTATACACAAGTACTTTCACAGTGGTTAACCAACAGCAAATACACTTTGACAAGCAATCAAACCAATATAACTGAGAGGCATAAGGTACAGAAATAGACAATAAGGGGAATCTCTGTTAATTGATAACCATCTGCGGATCACGTGGCAGCCGATAATCTGTGTTGTGTTTGTCAGTTTTGTTTATATTTTAATACATTTTTCGCTACTGCAGAACAAAAATGCAGGCTAGAATACCAGCGTACCGCATAGGTAAATCGCCTTACACAGAATTGTATAGTATTTATAGTAATCAGCTTCTTTAAAATTATTCTTGTTATGTGTTCTATACAGCATAAAATATGACAAGTGTATCTTCTGTGCATATTTCCGATTTTTATATATGTTCATGTATGAAAATTAAACTATTTTTTATTTCGCTAAATTACTGTTGGTATTTTTGTGAACTAGAAGTTTTACGATATTTCCCTGGTTTTATTCTGCATCCTTCACATTTATTATATAGTACGCTTTGTATTGATACTTTATCATATGACCTTGACAGAGTGGTAAACAACCTAATTTCTAAGTGTAAATATTTGATATCAAGAACTTGTTTACGCCATATGTAACAATGATACATCGATAGCCGTTCTAGTGTTAGCTTGTACAACAAACATAAGTGTTTCTAGTCGGTGTTGACACAGGGATAAACCAGCCAGTAAACAGGCCAGGCCGAGGACGTGTACTAAACCTCTATGGGTGTACGACAATGCTACAGATAGGTTGGAATTCAATACCTTTTCCTTGGTTAACCTGCTTCCTACAATAACTTAATTTAATATTATGTTTGTTTTATAGATTTCATATATTGATATTCTTGTAGACCTCAGTCATGACTATCGCTCGTGTTTTAATCAATTTTAGATCGAGGACAATGTTTCATTAAATTAAGTAGGACGGCAAGCATGAAAAATAGAAAACTATTGGTTACTATTACTGTATTTCTTCTGTGTACACGAAGGGAATGTCCTATATTTCCTTTTATCACATAACTGACCCATTTAATTATAGTATACGGCCATATCATAAATATGGTTATATACACGTGTAATATACCTAATGGTTCTGCGATTGGTCAAAATCATAAGACCATATTCCTACGCTACAACAGGTACCACTTTTAACTAAATTTGGAATGGTTATTTTGTCAATGTTATTTCATTGCATTTAAAACTATTTATTATTAGAATAAATCTGGAACAACTTCACACTGCGCATAACGACAAAACTATGTACGGGGTACTTTGGTTGATCTGGAAACGTTATCTGATAAATAGATTCTTACATGAGTGTCAATGTCATAATGAATAACTAAACGTGTTCAATAATTTGATATGATACGAGCCTTTATCTTCTTTATATTCACCAATAAAACGATGTTAAAATTCAAGCTCTTTTCTTCATTAATGCCATGAACATAATTCATACCAGTTACCACCCTTGGTTTAATTGATATGATAAAATAGCCAATATTTAATGTCTGTTACCAATTTTAATTTGACAGATAAAACAGTGTATATGCTATGTGAGTTGTATATATATCGCCCTTTGTTTAATTAGCAAAACATCAAATAATTAATGTGATATACAATGTGTGACCCTATGTTTCATTTCTCCTATGATAAAACATTGATGTTAGAAACCAATTAAATAAATGTGAATAATGTCAGTTATTGCCTTTTTCCAATTAATACAACAGTAAAATGGCATTTCAGTTACCTATTTTCGTTTCATTTCCACAACAGCCAATGAATAATGTCAATAGCAGTATTTATTTTATTACAACAAGAGTAAAATCAAATATCTTGGTGTATTTTCATTTGTTGTAATAATCGGTATCAATACTATATTGCTTAATCACACATTTATATCAGGACTGTTCCGTGAACCGGTACACTGTCATTTCAATTTGTACCATTTTCATTTTATATTATTTTGTTAACGTTATTTTGTTGTAAATTACTCGCCTTTATTATAATATGGAAGAATATCTATTATCAATATATTATATATGGCAGTGACAAAATAATACAAAAATCAACTGAGAAGATTCGAAAACAAGTACATAAGTACTTCAATTTGTCTCCTTATTAATAAACCTTGCAGTTGGACGGCACTGTTACAAACATTTTTTATAGCATCACAGACAAGGAGAAGAAGAGGAAATCAGGGAGGGGAGGGCGGAAGGGGTGCATCAGGAAATGAAAAAAAGTGGTTGCGAAGAGAATAACAAGAAGAATTGCATTATTTGATTGAATCTGGTTGGAATGTGATTCATGAAAGGTAACCCTAATGAGCTCTATATAAGGATGCATTAAATTTATTTTAAATCTCGAAACTACATATAAATTGCCTTACGTTGATTTCAATCAAAAACTATACTGATATCCTGTAAAATACAAGAGTGTTGTAGTTTATATTAATTTCAGTATCAACAAGACTCATTAGTCTAAATATTATACTGACATGTCACAAGTGTTGTCGAGAAACATAGGTTTCAAAGTTAATGTACATTGTTTACCAAGCTGTAATTCTGAAAAGGACTTAGCAAGCAAGTTCAGTGATTACTTTCTGAATAAAATCAGCTCAATCAGGAAAAATATTACCGAAGTGAACACCTCTGCTGACATTGATATCTCTGTCATGACTGCTGACATTGCATTTGATGGGGATCCATTGGCAAATCTCTCACCAACAACCCAGGACGAGTTGCGCAACATTATCATGACCTCGCAATCAAAGTCCTGTGAGCTTGATCCACTGCCTACAGACATATTAAAGCAATGTCTTGAAGCACTGATTACCTCAATCATGAACAAAGCATTGGCTGAGTCAAAGGTTCCATTATGTTTCAAGAAGGCACATGTCAGACCATTGTTAAATAAGCCTGGAATGGACAAGGAGGAGTTGAAAAACTACCGCCCAGTTTCAAATCTGCCTTTTCTGTCTAAGATCTTGGAGAAGGTTGTGTCCCGGCGTTTAGAGGTTCATCTCCATGCAAACAGTCTCCATGACAACATGCAATCGGCCTACCGCATGGGACACTCTACTGAGACGGCCCTCCTACGTGTACATAATGATATAGCTTCTGCATTTGATAACAAGTGCAGAGCTGTGCTTGTCATTGCTATGCCGATGACACACAAATTTACATGGTCATCAAACCACAGGACAGTTGGAATACCGTCTCAGAAAGTCTGGAAGCTTGTCTGACAGATATCAGTATCTGGAAAACGCCAACATGCTTAAGCTTAATCAGGAAAAGACGGAACTAATCGTCTTTTCCCCAAAGTGTCAGCAAGCAATGGCTCTCCAGCTCAAGGTCGGTGCCAGAACTGTTGAGACTGTTTCAGCTGTTAAAAACTTAGGGGTATACTTTGCTAGTTCGCTGAACATGGAGAAATAAGTGAACGCTATTGCCAAATCCTGTTATTACCAGATCAGGAACATCGGCTGTATTCGGCAGTTTTTAACTGCAGATGCATGCAAGATTTTGGTGCATTCACTTGTTACCTCTCGGTTGGATTATGGTAACGCCCTGCTCTGTGGTATATCTGACAAACTAACTAGTCGTCTGCAGAGGGTCCAGAATACTGCACCACGGCTAGTTACTGGTACTCGAAAGAGAGACACACCACACCTGTGCTCTATTCGTTGCACTGGCTACCTGTACGATACAGGTCGCAGTACAAAATTCTGGTGTACACATACAAGGCACTGAATGAAACAGCTCATCAGTACCTACAGGAGCTTGTTACCCTGTATCAGCCGTCACGACCACTGCGGTCGGAGTCAGAATCTTTGTTGTGTGTCCCAAAATCTCGTACTGTGACCTACGGAAACAGATGCTTTGGAAGGGTTTCGGCTATGTTGTGGAATAGCTTACTTTTTGCAATTAGAAAGTCCAATACCCTGGCCAAGTTCAAGAGGGACATCAAAACTCACCTCTTCACGTCTGCGTTTTAGAATCTTTGCAAAGACAATATGTAAAAACTACCCTTTTATTTGTTCAATCATGTGCACATTGCTTGCTTAAATGTATAAAAGTGATTGTAAGCCTTTTTTTTTCTTTTTTTTTCACAATTATGACCATTACCATTATCCATACGTTGCACAGCGCTTTAGAGTAATTTTACAAATTATATAGGGCGCTATATAAATGTTGTATATTATTATTTTATTATTATTTGTTTAAACAAACGAAATAATTACATAAAAAATCAAATAAAATAAATAAATCGTTTCAACTTACAGATAAATTGTTGGACAGCGTCAAAAATATAAAATATTTAAGTTATATCGATCTGGCGTATTAGGATTTCCATACAGCAGCAGATTTAAATTATTCCAAGGAGGAAGATTTCTAAAACATTGTAATCTTAATTGTTCGATGTTAGGACAAAAGAGGAAAAAGTGTTCAGTAGTTTCAGCAGAACGGTTACAAGAACACATGGAACTTTCTGCTAAGTAACGTAAAACAAGTGATTATTAAGGGAACTACAGTTCGTCCTCAGTCGAGCATGGTGAATTTGGCCAAATCTGCTTTTGCAGTAATAGTAATAGGATGGAACAAGATTATTGTGATATTTGACATTCACGGACTTCTTAAGGTTAGTGAGTGATGGGTTATGCTCATCGTCGTCCGGAAGAGCATTCCATAAGTCAACAGAGGAAGGTAAAAAAGAATCTTAATAGAGTTTAGTACGACATCTTATTTGACAGAATTTATTCGCGTTTCTAGTAGCCTGAGAAAGAATGTCAGAATGACCAGCGGGGAGTATGTTAGTTAAATAGGAGGGACACTGACCATGGACAATCTTATGAAGTTGTGTTTTTTTGTGTTTTCGTCTTCTTTCAATAAGAGGGTCCCAACCAGTTTCTAAATACAATCTCTCATGACTAGTTAATAAAGTGGCTCCAGTTACAAACCTGGCTTCTTCGACATGAATATTTTCTAACAGTTGGCTTTGGCCTATCGTTATATTGTCCCATATCACGTCACCATATTCTTACAAAAGTCGAATAAAAGTAAATAAATAGTTTGACGCGTTTTTCTGTCAATAGAAAATTGCAGTTTTCTTAAAAGGATTTTTTTTGGAAGCTTTGTTAATTATATACTGATCAGTTCACCCTCCATTAGACGAAATAAAGACACCAAAGTGTTTGTGGCATGTTACCACTGTTAGTGGGTTGTTGTTCATAGACAAAGGGGGATGAAGTGGTTTGTCATTTTTTTCTACTTACTGTCATTGACACTGTCTTACTAGAGTTGAAATCGACAAGCTATGTTTTTGACCATTCATGAATTTTGTTAAGATATCATTCAAGAGATTGGTGCTCAGATCCGGAAAATCCGCTATAACGTATAGAGATATATCGTCAGCAAACAACTTTGAATTACAATTAATATCTTCGACGATTTCATTTATAAAAATTAGAAACAATAATGGACCTACAATTGACCCTTGAGGAACTCCAGCAGAAATGTAAGTTAAGTTTGATTGTTTTCCATTGATGGCAGCGGTTACGTAAATAACTCGAGAACCAATCAAATAAATTACTTCAGATACCAATGTTTTGGAGTTTAGAAAGAGGGCCACGATGTCATACTATGTCGAAAGCCTTACTAATATCGCAGAAGACCATTCTAATTTCTTTACCATTATCGAAAGCGGAAAATATATCATTAGAAATAGATCCAAGTTGATTTAAAGTGGAATCACCGGATCTTAAACCCGACTGACAAGATGAAAGTAGGGACTTGTCAGTTGAATAGTTATAAACATATTTATGTATACACCTTTCCATCACTTTACCTATGATAGACAAAAGAGAAATAGGAAGGTAATGTTCGAGAACAGATGGATCATCTTTTTATCACAGTTTAAATAATGACATTTCAAACATTTGATTACGTTAAAATGTGATGCCCAGTCGAACTCGGCTTATAAACCATCAGAATAAATTGTTACATTATGTACATCATACATCAACATTCGATAAATAAGACAATTATACTTCCAAACAAACCAAATGAGATAAAATTCGATAACTCCTTACAACGATTCATTGTATTATATATTATACCAATCAATACAAACATGTTTAAGTACAGCACTATATAACACCTACAGGCTGGACATGTTATTGCAGCAGCGCCATACTTAAGTACATTGATTTGTCTCTTGGTACAGTAACGCAACACACACTCTGCTTGGGGTCATGGACATTGCTCGGACAAGTTGTCAATTATTTCATACTTCGTGAAAATATCACGTTCACAAATCTCAGCATATGATTGATATAACTGACGTCATCATAATTCAAAGATTCAAAGACCAAATGTTTAACTGTAAAGTAACAAAACATGTCTTTAGCCTTCATCTTGTGTATTTCCTGGGTACCAACAGCACGTGTGTCTATATATACGCATCGTACTGTTTCCCGGGAATTTTTTTTAATTTCATTTTTTAATATTTCAATCGAGTTTATAATAAGAATAATAATAATATACAACATTTATATAGCGCCCTATATAGTTTGTAAAATTACTCTGAAGCGCTTTACAACATATGGATAACAGTAATGGTTCTAATAGCAGATGGTAAGCTATTCCACAACGTAGCCAAAACCCTCCCAAAGCTTCTGTTTCCATAGGTCACAGTACGAGATTTTCGAACACTAAACAAATATTCTGACTCCGACCGCAGTGATCGTGACGGCTGATACAGGGTAACAAGCTCCTGTAGGTGCTGAGGAACTGTTCCATTCAGTGCCTTGTATGTGTACACCAGAATTTTGTACTGCGACCTGTATCGTTCAGGTAACCAGTGCAAAGAATAAAGCACAGGTGTGATGTG
Source organism: Mizuhopecten yessoensis (assembly GCF_002113885.1). Classification (NCBI taxonomy): domain Eukaryota; kingdom Metazoa; phylum Mollusca; class Bivalvia; order Pectinida; family Pectinidae; genus Mizuhopecten; species Mizuhopecten yessoensis. Next base: position 127,177 of record NW_018408451.1, read on the forward strand.
CTCTCTTATTTGAGTACGAGTAACTAGCGGCTGCAGTGTTCTGGACCCTCTGCAGACGACTAGTTTGTTTGTCAGATATACCACAGAGCAGGGCGTTACCATAATCCAACCGAGAGGTAACAAGTGAATGCACCAAAATCTTGCATGAATCTGCAGTTAAAAACTGCCGAATACAGCCGATGTTCCTGATCTGGTAGTAACAGGATTCGGCAATAGCGTTCACTTGTTTCTCCATGTTCAGTGAACTATCAAAGTATACCCCTAGGTTTTTAACAGCTGGAACAGTCTCAATAGTTCTGGCACCGAGCTTGAGCTGGAGAGCCCTTGTTTGCTGACACTTTGGGGAAAAGACGATTAGTTCCGTCTTTTCCTGATTAAGCTTAAGCATGTTGGCGTTCATCCAGATACTGATATCTGTCAGACAAGCTTCCAGACTTTCTGAGACGGTATTCCAACTGTCCTGTGGATTGATGACCATGTAAATGTGGGTGTCATCGGCATAGCAATGATAGCGAAGACTATGGCGACGACAAATCTCTCCAATCGGTTTGGAGTACATACAATATATTCGTGGTCCTAACACCAACCCTTAAGGAACCCCGAAATCTAGTACTTTGTCATGTGAGGTGGAAGATCCGATGGCAACACACTGTCGTCGTTCACTTGGTTCACTTTATGAGCAATGTTTAACAGGTAGGCAGATGATATTTGTTCAAAATGCATAAAACTATCTAACTTTTGTTTGAGAATACATGCCATTAATTTTTATTGCAAAATAATATGTATTAAAAGTGTTCCATTTTAGGTACCATCACCTTACACCATATAAGACTCGTCAGTGACACTGTGGTCAAAAGGATAAAAATCAATATCAACAGAGACCTGAAACAAATAGAAATACAGCAAAACGGAAAGGTGTGTAGGACTTCGCAGCAAGTACAAGAGCACTAGATGTGATAGGATCTGGATATACTTTTAACTGCTTCTATTGATTGTCTAGATCTTCAATACAATACTGATATTAGTGATTATATTACATGTAGCCTCCATAATATATATCATATCAATGAACTTAAACATCAAACGGAAACCACTCCGTTATTTATAAGTGTACCGTTTTACGTCATATTCTAGACGGTAATGAGTGATCATGTAATACTTATTAACAATGTTTAACACGTAGGATTGGTCCCCACACGCCAACATCCGGGCCAACAAGAGTTATTAATATAAGGTGAAATAACTTGTTTCATAATTGTTGTTCAATAAATAAAGTTTATATATATAGGATCGGTTCATACCAATTAACTAATTAACAATTAAATGTTGTTTCTGTTGGTTACGAAAACCATTGAATTACGGTAGCAGTCATTTAAGGATTGGTTGTCATATTTTTGACGTTTATTGGCGTGTAAACTACATCGGGCTTGCGATATATTGAATGGTGCGCGTTAGCGCACCATGTTAAATATATCGCAAGCCCGATGTAGTTTACACGCCAATAAACGTCAAAAATATGACAACCAATCCTTAAATGACTGCTACCGTAATTCAATGGTTTTCGTAACCAACAGAAACAACATTTAATTGTTAATTAGTTAATTGGTATGAACCGATCCTATATATATAAACTTTATTTATTGAACAACAATTATGAAACAAGTTATTTCACCTTATATTAATAACTCTTGTTGGCCCGGATGTTGGCGTGTGGGGACCAATCCTACGTGTTAAACATTGTTAATAAGTATTACATGATCACTCATTACCGTCTAGAATATGACGTAAAACGGTACACTTATAAATAACGGAGNAGTAATAAGGTCAGTGTATCACTACACTGACCCAATCCCCATTGTAGTTCATTGGAAAATATGTTACAATGGGACCAGTAGAGTTATCTAGGCACTATGCATGACAAATGTAAATATTTGCAAATAAAATGTATTCAATTGCATTGAAACAAGTTCATATCCCTACCATATACCATTAGCGTTGCTATCTTATTCCTAAATGTGATTACATGTATGTATTCTTTATAGAAACAAATGTTTATATACAAATTGGATTGCGAAAATTCTGTAATAACATGTAAATACCCCCGTGTCGTACGGCAAAATGTAACTATAAAAATAAATTTAAAAAAAAAATAAAAAAAATATGCCTAATCTGGCGAGTGGAAAAATCTGTCATCTAATGTTGTATGCCATCATTCAAAACAATGTTTGAATCGGGAATGGCTTGCCCCATTATATATATACTTAATCTTCCTGCATTACATGTAACCTTCCTGTGTATTTCGTAAGTGAATTATCGGTACGATAATCTTTTAATCAGTTTAGTTAAAAGCATAAGACGATTGCACCTATAAAATATTATAGATATAATAAGCTAAAAACGAATAACGCTTCGCCATACAGTTGCGTACTTCAATATTTCACGTTGTTCATTTTTGTCAAAATGTGAACATAAAAAGACATTTAAAGCAACGCAAGTCGTCTGTTCTAGTTTCAACCAAAAATGATGAAATAAACTATAACAATACAATAAATTATAATAGCCAAACGGCTAGTTGATCAAATTTTTGGGAGAAATGTTGATATGGATATTATTCATCACGCCTTAAATAGTTCACCAACGTTTCTCTAAGTCGCGAACTCATACTCCCTCAGACAGCAAGTGCTATGTCGGCAGGTTTCGGGAAATATTAGAAGTGAGGTACCCCACTGCATGGTATGGTTTATTCCCCGGCCAACAGCAGAATCAACGATATTATTATGTTTTTCCGCTTAGAGACATTGAAGAAATCAAGGATCTGTTGGACCTTTTTCTTCTTTCCTACTACAACAACTAAGCGTACAGTTTGGTTTAATTTATTATCAACTGGCCAAATTTTTAATTTCGACCTATTATACTTATACCATCTCCTAGTTTGACCTATGATATTAAACATCTCTTTGTTCGACCTTTTATATCTATATCATCTCTTTGTTCGACCTATTATATTTATACCATCTCTCTGTTCGACCTTATATATCTATATCATCTCTTTGTTCGACCTATTTTATTTATATCTATATCATCTCTTTGTTCGGCCTATTGTATTTATACCATCTCTTTTTGTTCGTCCGTTTTTAATTTAAGTTTTTCTTATATTTCCGACCTGTGTCGCATTTCAAAGTCAAAGGTGGGGTCAACAAATTGGCCCCCACTTTGATTTCTTTTAATCCTTTGCCATATGTAGATACATGAAAATGATCAATAACTGCATAAATGATTATTCATAATCGCTACTGATAACCGTAGTGGACGTCCTTGCATAACACCAGGTTGATTGACTGGGGTATTCTAACAAAAGGACAGATGAATGTCACAGGCGAATGTTATTTTGAAAATGAGTTATGATGGTGTACAGTGGATAAAATTACTGTTATTTTGATACTAAATATGTCATATTGGTATACATGAAGTACATGTAAGCGTAGGGATAATTTTAATTAGGAAAACATGCAAAATTTTCACAACATTTTCAATATAACCAACTTTGTCAACTTGCCTATATATAGTTACAATGGTAGTCTATATTTCAAACTTCTTTAAAACCTTTCTTAAATGTATTCTGTCAACAGAATCATTTTTAAGTAATATTAAAACCGGTTAAGTACTTTTTTGCATGTCAAACATGATCAATGCCAAATTTCAAGTAATTTTGAAGATTTGATCATCAATGCTTATCTTGGTAAATACCGATACATTTTCTTTTTTTGTATCATACTAAAACATTTTATTATATAACGCATGTTTTAAAGTTACGTGCAGCAGTAATAACTCATGATTAAGTATTCTGCCAAAGTAATCTTTCCTCTGGGGAACTACTTATGGTTCAGATTGTGTATAGACCAAAATATGCAATGATATAAAAACAATAAAATAATCTTAATAGTAAAACTATTATACACTTTATTATACCCCTGCAACGAAGTTAGGGAGTATACTTGATTTAGCTTGTCCGTCCGTCTGTCTGTCCGTATAAAAAAAAATTGTCCGGACAACTCCTTCTAAAGCAATGGACTAATTTCAATGACAGTTTCCAGATATTATAACTGTCACCTGAAGTTGTGCATCCAGGTATTATTTTTTCATTCTGACACTTTGTTTTACAAAGTTATGGCTCTTTGTTCAAAAATCCTTGTCCGGACATGTCCTCCAAAACTAAGGGGTCAATTTCAACGAAATATTTCAGATATGATAACTATTACCTGATGGTGCGCATCCAGGTATGAATTGTTTAATCTGACCGGAGTAATGGCCCTTTATTGAAAACTACTTTTCCTCACGACTCCTCTTAAACTATGGAGCCGATTTCCACGAAAGTTTACAGATATGGTAACTGCCCCCTGACATTGTGCATCCAAGTAGTATATTTTATTCCGAACCCTTAAAAAGGAGTTATGGTCCTCTTGTTGAAAAAACCCCACATTTGTCTGCCTCATAAACTACTGGGCCGATTTCAATGTATGTTTACAGATATGGTAATTACCTGTTAAAAACTCTTTGTCTTGACAACTCTTCCTTAACTACTACGATTTCAGCAAAACTAGTTCATGAGGGCTAAAAGGATTTGGTGTGGAAGTATGTTTTGGCATTGGGAGGGAGTACAGGAAGCATGTCAGTGACATATATGCCTAACTTTAAACAAATAAAGCAAGAAAAGGTATCCATGACTGACTCCCGTACACATTTTTGTAATTCAGCACATTTGATTTGTGTGACCTTGAATGAAGATCAAGGTCATCAACGTTTACAAAACTTAAATCCATTCACATTAACTTAAATCCATTCACATTAACAACCTACTTGCCAAATAGCAAGACCCAATGACCTTTGACCATGAAAAAACACAAGTTAAAGGAAAAGTTTTTTTGAATCAAAAGTGTTATATGACAAATTTACCGGTTGTCATTCTTTTGGACATTTCTGATGTTAAAAGATATTACTGGTAGACAACTTTTAAGCAAGTATGAAAAATAGACTAGTTTCAGAACTATATAAATTAATGTGTCCAAAAATGAAATTTCTCTTTAGTAATGAAATTTCACATACTTTTCTGCTTAAAATTTCAATAAAAAGACAAATTCCTTTTTGCAATAGTGTAATATTCGGTATCAAAATAACAGTTGGAAATATGTTGCAAACGATGATGATATAATTTTATAGTAATTATCTCATTTAAATGCTTTAGGAGAAATTGTATTACCGCACCTTTAACACCCACACGGGTGTAAGTCAATGAGGTCCCATTTATCATAAAATGAATTCTGAAACTAACTATGTGCTGATTTATGCTTCATATACCTATATTTTATTTAGCTCGAAAGTACCCTCTCACATATTCCAATGGCAGTTTGCACTATTTTCACTAAATATGTGCGTGAAAAATCAACAAATCTCTTGAACATATTGTAAAACAATATTAGAAAAAAAGAAACATTGAAATATCAAAATTACATGTCAGGAAAAATAATATGCTAAAACGTCAACACACGAAAAATTAACACTTGTTACGTGTCTTCGTAATGTTAGGCATTAAGGAAACTCTGCTCGCGTGATCTTAAACGCTACATGTACATGGTACAAAACCTATGCCTCCTCATTTCAGCTGGGTTTTTTTTATTTAAATAATTATCGTTTCCTCTAAAATCGTGCTGATGTTAAATGAAATGTCGTGACATGTGTAATGTGTTTTGTGTCAAAAAAGAGATTACGTCACATTCTAGTAAATCGATATTTGTTATATTGAGTTGTAAACTACATACGTCATAGGTGTCCTCCTTCATGGTTAACCGTCTCACCAGATGCCTCGTCATTGACCAGAGAACACGCGCACATGTACGTGTACGTGTGTCATAACTGGTGTCTATACTAACTATAGAGCCGGTTGTAACAAGTTATGTAACTGGCTGATTGTACTGGCGGGACTCTGGCGGGACTACTACATAGACTTAGGCCAAAACCATGGGGCAATCTATATCTAGACTTAGGCAAAAGCCAGGGGTCAATCTAGACGTGAATAAGCATAGCAATGCTCTCAAATACTGTCAGTGATTGTTATGTATATTTGTATACTAATCTCTGAGGCAGAGAAACACAAAGATTTCTGCCGACATCCGTTACTTGCATTAAGAAAGTCCGCCAACTACGCCAAAATGTCAGGTTAGCTTCGAATTATATTAGAGATGATTTTTCCGCATTTGTCTTAGTTCATCAAACTTCCATCACTTGAAAGTTGCACCTAAGAGCAACTGATAAAATGACAGATTTTAAAATAAACTTTAAGACTATACTGTGGTAAGTATGTTTAAGAACCAGTTCGTTAAATATCAATAAAAATATCATATTTGACCATTCGTATTTAGTCAACTGTTCCATTCTACAAGGCCGTGTATTCAAAGCAGAAATTTGGGACTTTTATATTGTATGTAAACATATACTGTAAATAAATACTTACAGGGAAAAGCAAAGTATAATTTTCGAGGAAATGATAATGGTTGGATAATGTTACTGTTATAATTCTGCCACCCTGAAAGTTTGCATTAGAGTTTTCCATTTTATTGATTATTTTAGTACAATGGGAGTCTTTCCTTTTCTTATTATGATGTATGTACATGTATAATGTAACACGGATCAGTATAAAGAAAATCTTTATTTATGTTAGTGTTAAGATAGCAGTAGCCCAAATAAAACAGTCATATCTTTGAAATCATATGTATGTTATACACATGTTAAGTCATTAAATGATTTTTTTTTTGCAATAAACTAATACAGAAATCGGTACAAGATTTGCGTCATGCATGTATAATATATTCCCGCGGTTCGGAGAATAGCGGAAATTATTTGTCGTATCGGTTCGATACGGAAATCGCCGAGTATGTTAGCCAATCGAATTGGCTCTGTATGTAGCACGTGCGATACGTGGAAGCGTATCGGTTACGTGGGTCATTTTCTAGCCGCCTTTCCAGCGCGACGGTCATATTAAATTTGATTAATATATATCTTTGGCAGGGTCAGCGGATTAGCGTAACGTGAATATGGTAGAGTAATCCCAGAAACTTGAGGTTTCGAGCCTTGAAGGGCTGGTGCACCTCCTGATTTGTCTGGTTTACCAATTATTTTCAGGTTGGGTGGCTCGCTCGGCTTCCTATTCTCTACTATATATCGCCCTAGTTTTTTTTTTTTTATCTCGTGTATCATAAGGGGAAAGATACACGTGAGAAAGATAAAAGTACAGATTGATATACATGTAGAATAATAGAATTAGGTTTGCATATGTAAGAGGTTTTTGCATATGAACGTTTGTCAATGTATGTTATTTTTGAAGCACATCAATTAAATGCTTGACCATAGCGCACGGCGGGCTAGGCCGGGCAAACTGATATGTGTGTTTCGTATTGTCTATAACGTAGTAGAGATTGGACGTAACAATAACGATATACATGTATGCTTTTCACTCATTTACACTCGATAATTAACATCTTTACAGTTATGCTGTTGTGTATGTACGTTATGGCATTGTATAATTATCAAATATTGCCAACACTGCCAAAAAACACCTGCGTAGTAAAATGTTGTAAAATACAAATGAACCGAATTGATGTGTTTTGTACCTAACAATCTAAAAAAACAACGTTTCATTTCTGCCAATTATACTCTCTTCTTTGGTTGGTCTTTATACACGGGTTTCATTTACCTGTCTAATGTGTAATGATAATAGCATGATAGAATACAAGAAGTGATGACGCAAAACACAACAATTGAAAATAGTTCATCTATCGAAAAAATCAGCAATTACAATACACGGGGATTCGTTCTGTGATGTTATTTTGTGTCTTTTGTCAGTGTGAATTAGATTTGGAAACGTGAACATTACGATACCTGGGTCATTTTCCGTTACGTATTTGTACGATGTAGAACAAAAAGTGAAACAATACCTATTCATGTGATGCATGTAAATAAGAAGTAAACCGAGATGCTGATGTAGGGAGATAGGGGCTGGTGGTGATTTGTTGTTATAGCATGGGTTGTTTTGACGGGATGAGGGAGGGGATGTCGGTTATTAGTTATATATCGTGGGTTGTTGGAATCCGATGGACAAGAAAAGATATCGGTCCTCAACTAAATCATGTGTTGTTTTGACGGGGATATGAGATAGACTTTCGGCACACAGTTACGTCATGGATTGTTATGACTGGAACCCGACGGGCCAAATAATGTATGATGTAAGGTGTATCCCGAGTTGATGTGAACTTCTGTGAACAACAGAAGTTGGTTTACCATGTCTACCTATGTTACAACATGGGCGATTCTGACTTAATCCCGATGAACAATAGATACCCGTCGGGAGTTAGATAATGTATTACATACATGACCTGGACCTATAATGGTCAGCCGTATCAGTAGTTACAGCTCCAGCAAAACAAGATGGACAAGATGTCTGTCATTACCACAGAACATGATAGTCAAGAAGATGTACAGTAACGGTTTGACAGGAACTTGAACAAGGGAGGTAATCATAACAAGATCATCGGTAAATGAGAGCATTGCGTAGGTGTTACGACAGCAATGCTTCCCTGTTCTGTTTGCGTGTTTACCTATGTTTTCATAAATTTAAGATAGTTTTGATCTGGAACGCTTTAAAATAAATTTAGAATTGCCAAAGTGATACCTGGTCCCAGTTATTTAAATGATGATTAGCGCATTTTTTAAACAAAAAATGTGTTTTTAAAACACGACCATTGAATAAGATTCAACTTTCCAGATATCAATTATTTAATAGAGTAAATTTACAGACAAAATTACGAGAAGAAAGGTAAGAGAGGTAGAAAAATGTCGTGAAACAGTGATTAAGCTAACCACATTTTGAACAACTGTCGCTATTTTTAACATTTTTGTGAAAGTGATTATAACTTTTGGCGTTAGCTAACGACTGCGTTAAATCCTTTTGAACAACAGATTTAACGCAGACGTTAACTAACGCAGAGTTAGCGGTTAGCGACTCGTTAAATTTAACGACATCATTAGCTTAACGATAGTTTTAAACAACTGGGCCCTGGACCCCTATTCTCAAGCCTTATTTCTTGTTCCGGTTATAACATGATAATATAATTTTTGTTTGTCGATGACTTGGAAAAACTTTGAAGAAAATGAAAGTCGAATAATGTTTTCATTTGACGTTTTGATCGTTTGACATGATTTAAGTCAGTTACAAGCATGTTTGGTTATATTTATACCATCTCTTTTTGTTCGACCTATTATATTTTTGCCATCTCATTGTTCAACTTTTTATATTTATACCATCTCTTTGTTCGACCTTTTATATATATATCATCTCTTTGTTCGACCTATTATATCTATATCATCTCTTTGTTCGACCTATTTTATTTGTATCTATATACATATATTTGTGTCGTGCATCAGGGTATATTTTTTCTCATTTCGACCCCTTTTAAGGAGTTATGACCCTTTGTTAAAAACTCTTTGTCTTGACAACTCTTCCTTAACTACTACGATTTCAGCAAAACTAGTTCATGAGGGCTAAAAGGTTTTGGTATGGAAGTATGTTTGGCATGGGGAGGGAGTACATGAAGTATGTCAATGACGTATATGCTTAACTTTAAACAAATAAAGCAAGAAAAGGTTTCCATGACTGACTACCGATACAATTTTTTTAATTCAGCACATTTGATTTGTGTGACCTTGAATGAAGATCAAGGTCATCAACGTATACAAAACTTAAATCCATTCACATTAACAACCTACTGGCCAAATAGCAAGACCCAATGACCTTTGACCATGAAAAAACACAAGTTAAAGGAAAAGTAGAAAGAAAGCTATGTTTCTCTTTTTTTGAATCAAAAGTGGTTTATGACTTTACCGGTTGTCATTCTTTTGGACATTTCTGATGTTAAAAGATATTATTGGTAGACAACTTTTAAGCAAGTATGAAAAATAGACTAGTTTTAGAACTATATAAATTGATGTGTCCAAAAAAGAAATTTCTCATTAGTAATCAAATTTCACATACTTTTCTGCTTAAAATTTCAATAAAAAGAAAAATTCTTTCTTGCAATAGAATAATATTCGGTATCAAAATAACAGTTGGAAATATGTTGCAAACGATGATGATATAATTTTATAGTAATTATGTCATTTAAATGCTTTAGGAGAAATTGTATTACCGCACCTTTAACACCCACACGGGTGTAAGTCAATAAGGTCCCATTTTCCTAAAATAAATTCTGAAACTAACCATGTCCTGATTTATGCTTCATATACCTACATTTTATTTAGCTCGAAAGTACCCTCTCACATATTTCAATGGCAGTTTGCACTATTTTCACTAAGTATGTGCGTGAAAAATCAACAAATCTCTTGAACATGTTGTAAAACCATATTAGAAAAAAGAAACATTGAAATATCAAAATTACATGTCAGGAAAAATAATATGCTAAAACGTCAACACACGAAAAATTAACACTTGTTACGTGTCTTCTTAATGTTAGGCATTAAGGAAACTCTGCTTGCGTGATCTTAAACGCTACATGTACATGGTACAAAACCTATGCCTCCTCATTTCAGCTGGGTTTTTTTTATTTAAATAATTATCGTGTCCTCTAAAGTCGTGCTGATGTTAAATGAAATGTCGTGACATGTGTAATGTGTTTTGTGTCAAATAAGAGATTACGTCACATTCTAGTAAATCGATATTTGTTATATTGAGTTGTAAACTACATACGTCATAGGTGTCCTCCTTCATGGTTAACCGTCTCACCAGATGCCTCGTCATTGACCAGAGAACACGCGCACATGTACGTGTACGTGTGTCATAACTGGTGTCTATACTAACTATAGAGCCGGTTGTAACAAGTTATGTAACTGGCTGATTGTACTGGCGGGACTCTGGCGGGACTACTACATAGACTTAGGCCAAAACCATGGGTCAATCTATATCTAGACTTAGGCAAAAGCCAGGGGTCAATCTAGACGTGAATAAGCATAGCAATGCTCTCAAATACTGTCAGTGATTGTTATGTATATTTGTATACTAATCTCTGAGGCAGAGAAACACAAAGATTTCTGCCGACATCCGTTACTTGCATTAAGAAAGTCCGCCAACTACGCCAAAATGCCAGGTTAGCTTCGAATTATATTAGAGATGATTTTTCCGCATTTGTCTTAGTTCATCAAACTTCCATCACTTGAAAGTTGCACCTAAGAGCATCTGATAAAATGACAGATTTTAAAATAAACTTTAAGACTATACTGTGGTAAGTATGTTTAAGAACCAGTTCGTTAAATATCAATAAAAATATCATATTTGACCATTCGTATTTAGTCAACTGTTCCATTCTACAAGGCCGTGTATTCAAAGCAGAAATTTGGGACTTTTATATTGTATGTAAACATACACTGTAAATAAATACTTACAGGGAAAAGCAAAGTATAATTTTCGAGAAAATGATAATGGTTGGATAATATTACTGTAATAATTCTGCCACCCTGAAAGTTTGCATTAGAGTTTTCCATTTTATTGATTATTTTAGTACAATGGGAGTCTTTCCTTTTCTTATTATGATGTATGTACATGTATAATGTAACACGGATCAGTATAATGAAAATCTTTATTTATGTTAGTATTAAGATAGCAGTAGCCCAAATAAAACAGTCATATCTTTGAAATCATATGTATGTTATACACATGTTAAGTCATTAAATGATTATTTTTTTTGCAATAAACTAATACAGAAATCGGTACAAGATTTGCGTCATGCATGTATAATATATTCCCGCGGTTCGGAGAATAGCGGGAATATTTGTCGTATCGGTTCGATACGGATATTGCCGAGTGTGCTTAGCCAATCGAAATGGCTCTGTATGTAGCACGTGCGATACGTGGAAGCGTATCGGGTACGTGGGTCATTTTATAGCCGCTTTTCCAGCGCGACGGTCATATTAAATTTGATTAATATATATCTTTGGCAGGGTCAGCGGATTAGCGTAACGAGGATATGGTAGAGTAATCCCAGAAACTTGAGGTTTCGAGCCTTGAAGGGCTGGTGCATCTCCTGATTTGTCTGGTTTACCAATTATCTTCAGGTTGGGTGGCTCGCTCGGCTTCCTATTCACTACTATATATCGCACTAGTTTTTTTTTTATCTCGTGTATCATAAGGGGAAAGATACACGTGAGAAAGATAAAAGTACCGATTGATATACATGTAAAATAATAGAATTAGGTTTGCATATGTAAGAGGTTTTTGCATATGAACGTTTGTCAATGTATGTTATTTTTGAAGCACATCAATTAAATGCTTGACCATAGCGCGCACGGCGGGCTAGGCCGGGCAAACTGATATGTGTGTTTCGTATTGTTTATAACGTAGTAGAGATTGGACGTAACAATAACGATATACATGTATGCTTTTCACTCATTTACACTCGATAATTAACATCTTTACAGTTATGCTGTTGTGTATGTACGTTATGGCATTGTATAATTATCAAATACTGCCAACACTGCCAAAAAACACCTGCGTAGTAAAATGTTGTAAAATACAAATGAACCGAATTGATGTGTTTTGTACCTAACAATCTATAAAAACAACGTTTCATTTCTGCCAATTATACTCTCTTCTTTGGTTGGTCTTTATACACGGGTTTCATTTACCTGTCTAATGTGTAATGATAATAGCATGTGTACTTACTAAGTGATAGAATACAAGAAGTGATGACGCAAAACACAACAATTGAAAATAGTTCATCTATCGAAAAAATCAGCAATTACAATACACGGGGATTCGTTCTGTGATGTTATTTTGTGTCTTTTGTCAGTGTGAATTAGATTTGGAAACGTGAACATTACGATACCTGGGTCATTTTCCGTTACGTATTTGTCCGATGTAGAACAAAAAGTGAAACAATACCTATTCATGTGATGCATGTAAATAAGAAGTAAACCGAGATGCTGATGTAGGGAGATAGGGGCTGGTGGTGATTTGTTGTTATAGCATGGGTTGTTTTGACGGGATGAGGGAGGGGATGTCGGTTATTAGTTATATATCGTGGGTTGTTGGAATCCGATGGACAAGAAAAGATATCGGTCTTCAACTAAATCATGTGTTGTTTTGACGGGGATATGAGGTAGACTTTCGGCACACAGTTACGTCATGGATTGTTATGACTGGAACCCGACGGGCCAAATAATGTATGATGTAAGGTGTATCCCGAGTTGATGTGAACTTCTGTGAACAACAGAAGTTGGTTTACCATGTCTACCTATGTTACAACATGGGGCGATTCTGACTTAATCCCGATGGACAAGAAAGATATCTTCCGGGAGTTAGATAATGTATTATATACATGACCTGAACCTATAATGGTCAGCCGTATCAGTAGTTGCAGCTTCATCAAAACAAGATGGACAAGATGTCTGTCAGTACTACAGAACATGATAGTCAAGAGAGATGTACAGTAACGGTTTGACAGAAACTTGAACAAGGGAGGTAATCATAACAAGATCATCGGTAAATGAGAGCATTGCGTAGGTGTTACGACAGCAATGCTTCCATGTTAAGTTTGCGTGTTTACCTGTGTTTTCATAAATTAAAGATAGTTTTGATCTGGAACTCTTTAAAATGGATTTAGAATTGCCGAAGTGATACCTGGTTCCAGTTGTTCAAATGATGATTAGCGCAAATTGGTTTTTTTTTGTGTGTGTGTTTTTAAAACACGACCATTGAATGAGATACACCTTTCCAGATATTAATAATTTAATAGAGGTCATTTACAGACAAAATTACGAGAAGAAAGGTAAGAGAGGTAGAAAATGTCTTGAAACAGTGATTAAGCTAACCACATTTTGAACAACTGTCGCTATTGTTAATATTTTTGTGAAAGTGATTATAACTTTTGGCGTTAGCTAACGACTGCGTTAAATCCTTTTGAACAACAGATTTAACGCAGACGTTAACTAACGCAGAATTAGCGGTTAGCGAATCGTTAAATTTAACGACAACGTTAGCTTAACGATAGTTTTAAACAACTGGGCCCTGGGCCCCTATTCTCAAGCCTTATTTCTTGTTCCGGTTATAACATGATAATACAATTTTTGTTTGTCGATGACTTGGAAAAACTTTGAAGAGACTGAAAGTCGAATAATGTTTTCATTTGACGTTTTGATCGTTTGACATGATTTAAGTCAGTTACAAGCATGTTGGTTTGAGCACAAAATCCATGCATGAGCATGAGAACGGTTTCATGAATACGTTCCCTGGAGTACGTCTGCAATGTAAGTAGAACAATAAAACAACTATTATAGGTTTCCAAAAAAGGACATCGGCGAAGAATAGTGACAAAGGTTGATCGTTGCAATCCTAATCTCCTATGGAGATATGCTATTTCTGTGCGTGATATGATGTTATTGATTATGTTGTCACTATCGGTTCTCGTTGTGAGGACTTGACATTGCTGGTACTTCACCTAGATTTACACGACAGGAGCAGATGAAGCAGAAGACGCTTACCCTTCCGGATTAACTGATCTTATATACCTTGTACTTTTTAAGGGTCTCGTGTAAATCTTTCCTTTGTCATATTTTGCCCTTAATTTTCTTTATTTCAAGTTCTAACTATGGTTTTGCTGACACACCGGTAATCACTTGCAGTTGTTTACAAAGTGACTATTGTGTCATTTATACTTGACCACATCATTATTGATTACTATTATATTTTACTACTGTAACAAATATAATCTTAGGTATAACAAGTTCAAATTGTAATGAGGGACCATTACAGAAGTCCCCCAAACTGCCCGCATAGTCGCAAAGATGCATCAGAAAAGGATCGCACCTATTTAATTTGAGTGAAATCGGGCTACATCTGAATTTCGACCAATCAGAAGCCAGTATACAGCAGCCATTTTGTCGAAACAGAAAATGGATGCCGCAGTTGAGTTTGCAGTGCAAAATGACACCTGCATATCAAATTTGAGTGAAATCGCAGAATATCTAAATTTCTACCAATCAGTACCCAGCATACAGCTGCCATTTTAGATGCGCAGTTGCGAAAAAAAGAAAAAGAAACAGAGTAAAACCAATAGGTCCCCCACTTCGTTTGGGGGACTTAATAATTTCAAGATAACTTTTCCTTTGTAAATATCGTGTTACCTTATGCATAGTGCTGATTTGTATGCCCTTTTTAACTACTATAATTATAATGGTCAATGCAGGAATACTATTTTTCATGTTTTGTAAAACGCCTTTTAGTAATTTTGCAAAGGTTGGGTCAACATTTGGCCCCCACTTTGATTTCTTTTATTCTTTTGCCATATGAAGATACATGAAAATGATCAATAACTGCATAAATGATTATTCATAATCGCTACTGATAACCGTAGTGGGCCTCCATGCATAACACAAGGTTGAGTGACAGGGGTATCCTAACAAAAGGACAGATAAATGTCACAGGCGAATGTTATTTTGAAAATGAATTATGATAGTGTACAGTGGATAAAATTATTGTTATTTTGATACTAAATATGTCATATTGGTATATATGAAGAAAGCGTAGGGATAATTTTAATTAGGAAAACATGCAAAATTTTCACAAAGTTTTAAATATAACCAACATTGTCAACTTGCCTATATATAGTTACAATGGTAGTCTATATTTCAAACTTCTTTACAAACTTTCTATATATGTATTCTGTCTACAGATTCATTTTTATGTAACTTAAAAACCGGTAAAGTACTATATTTTGCATGTCAAACATGATCAATGCCAAATTTCAAGTAAACTTGAAGATTTGATTATCAATGTTTATTTTGGTAAATACCGATACATTTTCTTTTTTTTGTATCATACTAAAACATTTGATTATATTACGCATGTTTTAAAGTTATGTGCAGCAGTAATAACTCATGATTAAGTATTCTGCCAAAGTAATCTTTCCTCTGGGGAACTTCTTAAGGTTCAGATTGTGTTATTGACCAAAATATGCAATGATATAAAAACAATAAAATAATCTTAATAGTAAAACTATTATACACTTTATTATACCCCCTGCAACGAAGTTAGGGAGTATACTGGATTTAGCTTGTCTGTCCGTCTGCCTGTCCGTAGAAAAATTTTGTCCGGACAACTCCTTCTAAAGTAATGGACTAATTTCAATGAAAGTTTCCAGATATGATAACTGTCACCTGAAGTTGTGCATCCAGGTATTATTTTTTCATTCTGACACTTTGTTTTACAAAGTTATGGTTCTTTGTTCACAAATCCTTGTCCGGATATGTCCTCCAAAACTAAGTGTGTTTTTTCAGATATGATAACTATTACCTGATGGTGTGCATCCAGGTATGAATTGTTCAATCTGACCTTTTTGTACGGAGTAATGGCCCTTTGTTGAAAACTACTTGTCCTCACGACTCCTCTTAAACTATGGAGCCAATTTCCACGGAAGTTTACAGATATGGTGACTGCCCCCTGACATTGTGCATCCAAGTAGTATGTTTTCATTCCGAACCCTTAAAAAGGAGTTATGGCCCTTTTGTTGACAATCCCCATTTGTCTGCCTCATAAACTACTGGGCCGATTTCAATGAATGTTTACAGATATGGTTATTACCCCCTGGTGTCGTGTATCAGGGTACGTGCATTAGTTGTTGTTTTTTTCATTTTAAAACTTTTTAAGGAGTTATGACCCTTTGTTAAAAAATCTTTGTCTTGACAACTCTTACTTAACTACTACGATTTCAGCAAAACTGGTTCATGAGGGCTAACAGGATTTGACATGGAAGTATGTTTTGGCATGGGGAGGGAGTACAGGAAGTATGTCAGTGACGTATATGCTTAACTTTAAACAAATAAAGCAAGAAAAGGTATCCATGTCTGACTCCCCATACACATTTTTTAAGTCAGCACATATGATTTGTGTGACCTTGAATGAAGGTCAAGGTCATCAACGTTTACAAAACTTTAATCCATTCACATGAAAAACCTACTGGCCAAATATCAAGACCCAATGACCTTTGGCCATGAAAAAACACAAGTTAAAGGAAAAGTAGAAAGAAAGCTATGATTCTCTTTTTTTGAATCAAAAGTGTTATATGACAAATTTGCCGGTTGTCATTCTTTTGGGAAATTTCTGATGTTAAAAGATATTTTTGGTAGACAACTTTTAAGCATGTATGAAAAATAGACCAGTTTTAGAACTATGTAAATAAACGTGTCAAAAAATGAAATTTCTCATTAGTAATGAAATTTCACATACTTTTCTGCTTAAAACTTCAATAAAAAGAAAAAAATCTTTCTTGAAATAGTGTAATATTCGTTATCAAAATAACAGTTGGAATATGTTGCAAATGGATGATATAATTTTATATTAATTATGTCATTTATATGCTTTAGGAGGAATTGTATTACTGCACCTTTAACGCCTACACGGGTGTAAGTCAATGAGGTCCCATTTATCATAAAATAAATTCTGAAACTAACTGTGTCCTGATTTATGCTTCATATACCCATACCTTTTTGGATTTATTTTGTTTTGAAATTCCAAGCGGGGCCGACGCTAATGTTAAATCTCCATAGGCGTTGACCCTACCTTTAAAGGTCGCTATAAACATTTTGTATAATATAATATAGTATTTCATAAACACTGTGTCCAACATTGATCCATAGAATAGAATGATTATTAGATATTGTTCGTAGGACACATGAATACCACAACCTTCTTCCCGACAAGTTAGAGACCCCGAAACGCAATCGTGTGTGATATATTTGTGTTCCGAATTACATTGTAGAAGAATTAATAAATAGCAATGCATTGATATAGGGGAGTACTCTGTGCGTCAATTAAAAAAGTATTTGATATATTTTTTTATTTGCAATGTTTCTTTGTGTTAATTTTCTTACCTTTTTGAAGATAATTCATTTAAAGTTCATCAAGAAAACTCAATTCAGATAATAGTTATGAATAAAAAAAATCATTGTTATTGTGCATATGGTATAGTATATTGTCAGGGTGTCGCCATCAGTGGGGACCATTTCTCCAATATCCTAGAAACCTTTCTGACTCATATTTACTGTTTGAAATGTGTTTTTGTACTTTGTATGTTTCCTTAATTTTTATTGAGAAGTGCTAATATAAATAGTTTATTTTTAGAACATTTTGTTTTATAGATATGATATTTAATTACTAAGTTTATGAAATTGTCAACTTCAGCATCTGGTTTGTCTGCACAAATTATACCAAAAATAAATTGTTTTTTATTCAATGATATGAAAAGTGTAGGTTAACCTCTCAAAATTATGAAGCAATCTTTTAACTTCTTGGCAGTCCCATATAATGTGTTCAATAGTTTTCCGATATGTTTTACAGAAAGAGCAAAATGAATTTTCAACTAATCCCATTTTAAATACAAGAGAGTTGGTAGTTAGAATGTGGTGATTGATCCTGTTCTGAAACCATTGTAGTTTAGAGTTTTTAGTGATCCGGAAAGGAAGTTTGTAGATCTGTTTCCATGACTCATGATTGATATTATAATTTTCCCACTTTTGTTAGCCAGTTGGTATAACATTGTTTTTGCAAAGTGTATTGTACATGTCTTTAGCTCTTTTGTTACTTTTAAGGATAATTATTAAGTTCAATGGGATATATGGGTACGGTACTGATATATGTGTATTAAATTGTTGAAATTGATGTAGGTCCTTTGGATTTACAGATACTATGCCCTGGTATTTTAGAAAATTACATCGTCATTATATATACGTTTAAATTTTCCATATGGAAGACATTTTCCGTAATGTCCAATCACATCGTTGATAATTCTGACTACTTTTAGAAACCATTCTTTGTAAAAGATTGTATTATTTGCCTGTATTATATTTAGCCATGCTTTTAAAACATCTTTCCAAAACAAGTTATTCGTGTTCTTAATACTCTATTCAATATATTCAGTCCCACAATTAGTTAACTTATCCTTATCTAATTTCGTATGTAATATATTTGTCCATTTGCCACTTCCATTGTAAAGCCTGCGAATCCATGTACATTTAAGTGAGTGAATACAGGAGTCAGTATGAATCATTTTAGTCCACCATTTATATATTCTTTAATTACAACATCTCTTTCTATTTGTCAACTTTACTTTTCAACAAAAAGTTGTATAGTTCTGTGTTAAGATTTTTGATAAAGTTTTCGTCAGGATTTGGGATTGAAATAAATAGATGATGAAGTTGAGATATTATTAAAGTTTTAATTACTGCCAGTCTTCCAATTGGGCGTAGGATTCTTCTATTCCATATTTTAAGCAGGTTTTTTAATTTGACTAGCTTTTTATCATAGTTGAACTTGGTAATTTTGTATAAATAGTGTTATACTGATATATTATCTTAATTTATAAACAATTCATGAGTTCCATAACATTATAAATGTCAAACATATTTTTACACGTTAATCCTTCAATACAAATTGTATGATGTAAAACTATTTTTCTAGAATGAAACCTTCGTGTTTTAAAAACGATAACGTATTAATGGTGAGATGATTACTACAGGTTCTTGACATATTGACATTTCCTTTGAATCGTTGACGCCATTAATGGGATATGTCCAGACACACAATGTTGTTATGACCTCATATATATTGAACAATAAATCCCATTCCCGATACTTTCATCTGAAATTCATTTTATATATCAATCCAATCACAATAACAAAAATAAGAGGGGTTTCATCTGTTTAATATTGGAGCAACTCAGTAAATAGAACAGCGTTTTTCACGTAAACAGTTGATACTTATGGGAAGTCGTAAAACAGCCAGGACAACAGCACAAACAAAACTGGTATCTATTTCAATTGCTAATTTACAGCATATGACATGCTATGGTTTTATTTAGTGTTTGTGGTTGTTTTAGGAAATTATGGCACATAGCATGTCAAAGCTAGTTCGTTACAAGTACGTTAATTTTTATATTAACACAATATCAATGAACATCAGGGCGACTGCGTGACGAAAGAGGAAAATATTATATGAGCCATGTGGTTGACATGTCACTGGCAATATGTATCAACAGTTCAGGTATGGCCTCGAGCAATACAAGAGTACCCTGGTGAAGCATTACATTAGTTTATAATACTGTATTGTTATGACGTGTATCCTCGAAGTTGGAACCTTATAAAGTCAGATAGTTCCTGAAGCCCCCGAACTCCATCTTCCAGTTGGAAAGGCCCTTCAGTTGAGAATAACAAGAAACCGTGAAAGGTTGATGGGTAATATTTAAGTTTCACTTTTATATCTGACTCGGAGAGACGTGCAGCATACATGATTCCTTCGTCACGTAACACGTCATATTGAGAGGCTATGACGTAGGCGTTAGCAATGCCATTTAAATGTGTCTGAAGCATAGGTGATAATGTAGTGTTCGTCAGAATTACCTTTAAAATTTCGATTGAATCAAAGTCATAAACGTGCTTTTTTGACGTTTTTTTATTTGTAATGTTTAACGAAGGCGGCAGGTATGACATACTATTAACATAGTTTGATAATTTGGAGTGACGCACTTCCGGTGATACGTGTGAATTTTTTATTAGATTTGATGTGTAAGTTGCCGAGATTCTTGTATAAAGCAACCAATGTTGGATCTGTCGTTTCGGGGACGTCATGCCGTTGATGACGTCACAGTTTTCTCTGTAGGACGGAGTACGAAGATCCAGTAGTTGTAGTGCTGGGTTAATCAGAACTTGCATGAAGATTTTCTTTCTGAACTTCTGCGCAACCGCGGCAGCCAAGTTCCCACCAGAACCATCACCTCCAACCATCACGTGATGGTGGTCAACCGGAAGACCACTTTTACCAAGGAGGATATGGTACATGACATTTTCACAGTCTTTGTAGGGAGCCGGAAAATGGTGCCTGGGTGCCTTCCTGTATCTGAAGCGAAACCACACGCTAGATAATAGAATTAAATGATTTCATTATTTATTTATTTTGAGTCTTACTTCGTCGCAACACATTTATGTCATATGATTGTTTCACCAGGAGTCAACTGAGGATGAGTGAAGCAACATAGGCGTAATATTGTACAGGTGTAATTATACATGTATCTTGACGTGACGTCATTACCAAATATTACCCGTGTAAAACAAAAAAAGTGAATTTAGTACCTATAGAACCATATGTACCACCAACCGCGTGACAAAATGATACGATAGGTAACTGACGAAAACAAAAATAGATCTCGAAATGTTTTGATGATAGAAACTTTTTAGTGGAAAGTATCCTGATAATATGAAAACGTAGTTTGTTTTGTGGGGTTGTGGGGAGCGTGTGTGTGTGTGTGTGTGTGTGTGTGTGTGTGTGTGTGTCACCGAGAATAAACTGATTTTTACTTACTCTGGTGCGATGATAAGTACTCCCGTCTTGTTAGCTAGTTGGATGAGGAACGCAGTATAGCTGTCTGAAACGTTAGCGACATTATAAAGTAATAACTACATAATCTACATGTATTTACTAGATATACAGTACTGATATTTGTGCTTCTTCCCATAATCAACACAATCAAAAACGTCTTAATGTGTAATGTATAAATACATATTTTGTAAACAATATTTTCATTGAAATATAATCTCTTGCACAGTAATGAATACAAACACTGATCTACAATTTCCATAATAGGTGTTAGTTCAGGCATAGTATTGATAAAGGGAAGTAACTCTCATAGAACTGGTACATCAATATGTGTTAATTTGTAGCGTTAAAAATCTTCCCTCAGAGCACGGAATTAGATCTAAGTCCGTCGTCAGAGATTAAAATAGTAATAATAATAATAATATCCAGCATTTATATAGCGCCATGTATAATTTGCAAAATTTCTCTAAGTCGCTATAAGACACATGATGAATAATAGTTTTCTTGAAGTGACAGTTGTATATATGCATGCAGATAAAAAACGGAATACAAATCAGCATTATACATTAAGTAACAAGACATTTATCTCAATATGCATACAAATAATTATATATATATCGCTTGATGTGCACATGACGTCTGTGCAAAGAGCCTAAAATGCAGACGTAAAATGATGGGTCTTTATAAATTGTATCTTTCTTGAAATATCAGACTTTCACTATATCATGAACAAAGAGTCTTAAATGACTTATGTTTTACTCGTACTTACTGACAGAGAGCCATGTCCAGCCCCCTCCGTGTATGTACATCAAGGTAGGGTAGGTACCCCTGAGGGCTCGACCCTCGGGCTTAAACACGCGCACGGGTATATCGTTTATTGTCTTGTCAAATATCTAAAAAAAAAGATTATAAATCGATTTTAAACTTTGCAAAATCTTTATGGGAACCTAAAATTCCATGAACATTTAGAAACAGCTCACTGATTTATAAAAAATACAATGACACTGTATGTTCAATGGCGAGAGTCATGACGGATATATTGTGTGCGTGTTTGTTTGTGTCGACTCCAAAACTACGACAGATGAATTATCCTTCTAAAGGAGATGTTTGAATTTAACATGTAGCGTCATTTGATCAGAAGAGGTGTGGGTTCTTATTTGAGCAGATGTTTTGTGGAAAACTGCTACGTCACAGTGTGCCTAGACACATTTTGGAGAATAAGAATAAGATAAAAATATGATTAAAATATGTCTATATTTTTGTCCTTGACTCAACACTTACAACCTCTATTGGAATGATAACGGCACTGATTAAGTGTTTTAGTTGAGGGAGATTGTGTAAGGCCTACCTTTACACCATCGTTGTGTGACGTCACACTGCCCACCAAGCAACAAAATACGGAATCGACTAAAAACTTAACCGGAGCTCCAATTGGAATGCCAAAGTAGAGAAAAATTTCCAGCTGAAAAGAAAATAAGAAAACAAATAAATCACTTATATGAAAATGTGAGAGTTGCTTTCAAACGATTTCCGATTAAAATTTACACGAAAACAAAGCCAGACTTGATAGTCCAGATACAGTTTCCATTGCCAACAAACACCGATTGGAAAGTTAAATACATGTAGCATTCCGTTTGTATTCTCAAGTTTAAATCAGACTCTCTTCGTTTCAAAATTGTGGTTAAATTGTGTTCATTCTCAACAGAAGGTAGTACTCGATCTAGTTCATCACAATAAATTGTATTTAAAATAATCTTAAACTCAAAAATGATATAGATACAATGTACATGCTTTACTACAAGATTGGCTAAATAATCGTTAACATTGAGCATGTACCTGTCTTATAAAATAGTATCAAACATTATATGTATCATATGTTATCAGCCCATGTTCAAAAAGACAAAGTATTGCAAGGAAATCCATAGTCCCTCACCGGTAATATGTTTTACCGAGCTGTGCGCCTACTTAAGTTTACGTTTTCTCTGCCTCTTATGTTCTTTTTTAACTTACAATTTATATTTGAAATTTAAAATTCCCGCCTTATCGACAGTCCACACAAATTCGTTCAATAGTTCAAACAGCGTGTTGTCGCGTGCTGATTGTCGAATCACGGACTTAGATAGCAATCTAATCTAATTCCGTGGGCAACCAAAGTAGTACTTTGAAATTTTAACAAACACTTCAATTTTATTCCACAGATCAGTATCAATACAATTTCGTATGATATGTATATAGGGTGAGTTAAGTTTATCAATAGAACTCTGAGCTGAAAGTTAGATTTGAAATTGTTTCGATTTTTCCCCGTTACAAATTTCGCAAATGGATAAATACAGTGAACACTGTCCTCCACGAGAGAGTTATTTTTGGAAGTTAATTGAGCAAAGAGAAAAGTATGAATTTGTGGAGAATTCAGACGTGAATTCATTTGTTGATTATATGGGAATCTGACTACAGTCGGTAGATTCTATAACAGCATCGTTATTTGACATGTTGTCAGAAAATGGGGAAACCGTGGCTGCGAGACGCGTGAAACTGATAGCGTTTGAAGTGAGTGATCTTGCGACGGAGCACAGGGGTTCGTTACAAATGTCTGAAATGCTTATGTGTGCTGTGACTCATATCAGTAGGTCTGTAACATATGTGTCAGTAGGTCTATAGAATATGTGTATTTCAGACATTTGTAACGAACCCCTGTTGATCAGTGCAGTGTAACAGACGATATTTCTGATAAATTGCATGAGTGTTAAATTGTTTTCATTGTCGGCATTGGTGATTTCAACCGATGTGAGTTTTGTATATTGTACATTGGATATTGTAGTTCCGGTCAGTGTCGTATTAATACGCTAGGAATTGTGTCTCGTGCTGCATGATAATTAAAGTCCCATCAACGACACAGCTTTCAAAGTGGCTATATAGTGACAATGCCATGCAAATGTAAATATAATAGGATATATTTCACAACGATATACATGCAATTCTTGTATTCTGCACTCCACCAGCCAAGACATACTTCCATACCAAATATAATTACTTCAAGTGAAATAGTCAAGAAGATATGATGTGGATTTTTTTTCCCAAAGGCTGAGGTCAAAGGTCAAAATATAGTGACAACATTCTGCCATGCCAAGATGTACTTGCATGACAAATATGGCTACTCCAGGTGAAGATAGTCTGCCAGACATGTATACCATATGCATTCTTATTATATCTGGTTCATCCTGGCAATTTGACAGTCCTGTCTTTACATACATGTTCCCATGCTTTTTGATATAGACCTGTGATGTCTTTATTTATCGTTGTGTACCTCATATATTGTGTTATCATGTAACTTTTTTTGTTTGATTCAAGGTTTTTTCTTTTTCATTTTACCTTATTATGTTCTTTGTGTATCTATCTTTGTAACCCATATATATGCCATTTGTAACTCTTCAAAGTTGGAGGAATAAAGATATGAATTAACGTATGCCTATTTTTTGTTCCCCGTTTTATTATGTTTCATAAACATACCATATGATTTGATATACGTCCGATTTCGTCGAGAATCCTGACTTTGGTCTGATCCTTGATGTCGATTGGGATTGGTCTGTTCATTACCACGTGGACTCTGTAGGTCACGCCCACCACGAGGAGGGAACAAACAAGTATACTAAACCGTACCATCTTCCTTCTCGTCCGATCTCTTCGTTACCTTCCTTTCTCTTGTCCCCTTTTCACCGTCTTCTTTAACAACAATGTTCATGTTCTTTATTACTTTGAGTCTTTCGACTCATCAGGTACAAATCACAAAAGTGTAATATTTACAGTGCAAAATACAAAATAACATTACAAAACATTACACACACTCGCAGCACAATTACAATTAAGTTTTGGGATGGATGTAGTGCGGCCCATTAATTCCCCTTAAAGCTATTTAAGATCTTGTTAATTTCAGGATGTGACATCATTGCGGCAGCTAGGGTAATATGAAGGCGTAGATAGATAATTGTTTTTATAAAGATATCTAGTATTGAGACTGGGGCTGCAGATCAATTTTGGTTTTAGGCAAACGGACACAAAACCCCGATTCTGCAGGCGGATCTACGCACAGGGTTCTGAGAATGTGTTACAGCTACATGTATATTTGGACCTACGGTAATGGTTTGATTGGATTTGGTTAAGTATTGCTTAATGTCCTATCAACAGCTATGGTCATTTAAGGACGGCCTCCCCTTTGTGCAAGATGCATGCGTGTGTGTTTTGTGAGGCTGCGATTTGTTCGTGTTTGTCTCCTTGTTATAGCGCGGAACTGATGCCGACTTTATAGTTTTACTTCACTGAAACATACTGCCGAAGTCACAGCAGTACACCCTACCCGGTCATATTACACTGACAACGGGCGAACCAGTCGTCCCACTCCTAAATTGCTGAACGTTAAGCAGGAGTAGAAACTACCATATTTACAGACTCGGCTGGTATGTCTCGGCCAGGGGACAGAAACCAAAGCCTTTCTCACAGGGGCGAACGCTCAGCTAAAGGTCAAAAGTGAGGCATTGACAGTCAAGGGAGACATTAGGAAGAAGAAAGTTGTTAAGAACGAAGAGAAAAACATAAGATGACAATTTTAGTCGCCTCTTACGATCATGCAATGGGGGCAGCAGGTACAATTCTTACGCCCTACCTGCAGGGACTTGGTATTTAGAGTTATTTTACACGTTTTAGGGGTTTAGATCAATTTTCGTTAAAAATGCCACCCCCAGTGATGGTCATTATCATCATTGGGAGTGGCATTTCTACCGACAATTGATCTTAAACGTGTAATTACTCTAAATACCTTAGCTTAGGTTCAAATATAGCTGTAACAAATTCCCATATACTTGCTGGCCCGCTAGTCGCAGGCCTGATCCTCCTCGGAACCTGAATGGTGTTGTTGTACGTATTGTGAAGTGAGGAAGTACTTTATGGGTGGTTGTTTCAAATTCTGTGATAGGATTACTTTGATATTTTTTTATGAATTATGTTATCATAATGAAACCAGACTTACTCACTATTTATCTTAAATTCTATTTGTTGATGCAACTGTATGGATTTATTAAACAACCTCAATTCCACAAACAGTCTTTGATTTTATTTCAATTCTCCTCGGTTCCTGCTTAGATGTTTTTGTATCGAGTCTGTCAGGATGTCTGACATTATCACTATGTTGTTTTTCTATGTTGGCGTTTCTTAGCCGCTACACTACAGTCTGTAGAATAAACATTATTTGACAGGAAATGGTGACGGTAATGTCGATTTCTCGAAAACAACACCCACATAACAGACTACGACAGTATTTTGATTACGTCTGTTTGGTATACATGTAATGACATCTTGCTATTTAACCTTGTGACGCAGCACGCGCTGTGTTGTAAGAAGTCGTGTTATGAGAACTTCCTGTTTTGCATGTCGGAACGAAAACATGCCGCTTCGAAATTTGGGAACGTCTGTATTAATACCCGCAGGTTTATCTACAGCACACTAATACAGAAAAGACGAATGAGATGCAGAGTAAAAATGGTTACGACCACAACGGTCTTCTTGACCGTTACGGCACTTGTACCTAATACATTGTATTTCCTTTCGAGGCAGGAAAGTAGAGACCGAATTTTAGACTTTGATCCCCATATTGCTATATTTCATATGATTTGATTTTAATAAATGAAATTTAATGTCAAATCCAATAACAATGGTTTCACGTGTCTTTTTATATTAATTTGTTTTGGTTTGGTTTATTATTGTTTAACGTCCTATCAACAGCTATGGTCATTTAAGGACGGCCTCCCATGTGTGCAAGATACATGCGTGTAGTGTATGCGTGTGTGTTTTGGGAGGCTGTGATATGTTCGCGTTTGTCTCCTTGTTATAGCGCGGAACTGATGCAGGTACGATCATTTAAGTGTGATAAATATTTACAGCATCACCCAGCTTAATTGTTAGCCGAGAAAAAGGAATTTTAGAAAGCGAGGTTAAATTGAATAGGTTATTTCAATGTAGAAGATTTGAGACACATGTACTTGCGCGAGTGGAGACAGAGATAACGTAGGAAGTATGAGTGCTAATAGTATTAAGTATCATTAGCCTGGCATTGGTACTGTCGGAGGAACCTGTAAGTTCGTAATTCGTCAGTCTGCAGTCCGCCACTTCGGCCTAGTATTTCTCGCCGAGAAAAAAGAGGTAGAAGGGTTGTAATGGTAAAAACGTCATAGTCGCCGAAAGGAATGAATAATTTACACTGCATCTTATACGCCTTTTCTTGATTAAGACGTCAATAAACTTACAGGTATAAAACAAGGAAGTTCCCACAACTTGACCAATGAGTTCTGCGTTGCGAGCTCGAGATGGCTAACAGTGCACGGTAAGATAAACTGGCAGTTCGACACAAATGGATTTTTTTAAAACCATTGTTCCATAAAACTAATTTAGCTTATTGAATGAATTTTTGAAACGTTGTCCCTTGTATCTCGCCGCTTAAGAAACAGTAGAGTTTTGAGGGACAGATATATGTATGATGATCCTCTAAAGGAGTGAAAGGACGTAACATTGTACATGTACTACGTAGCTCTTTGTTATAATATATTACAACTCTTACACAACTATGAACTAATGACCCCCCCCNCTATAACATGTATAAATACTTATAATTGTACTTACCACGTGTAGCCCTGAGTATACCCGCCACCGTCTGTGTTAGTGTCTGACTGGGGGTACTCGCCTACCCACCGATAACTCAATGATAACACAGACTGTTATCAGGCCAACCACTGATACCCGGGTCAGTTGTAGCCCGGCTGTGTTGAGACACGCAACAGTTTAGTACTGTCACATATGTGCTTGATTACGATAAAAAAAACACACTTCAAGTGTAATTTAATTTTACAGGAAGCATCGATAATAAATTTAGCCGTTACAAACTTTAAAACGGATTACACTTAAATGTGATCTTAGCCCGTAATAATGCACCCGTACTTGTAACTTATCTAACTTGAACTTGAACTTGCGTCACCTTACAACTAATCGTGATATTTCAGTTTTATTTGTAGAGACAAAAGATTATTAATAAGTAATCAAAACATGTATATGATTGACTTAAACAGAAAACAATAAGATTGCACAAAAAAAGGAACTAAAGACTTTTACCATGTTCTATGCCAAAATAATACAATATCTACCGGTAGAAAGAAGTGGGAGGAAATATTTGAATTTAACACAGAGATATGGAAGAAAATCTATACCATTCCCTTCAAAATTAGTAAAAACACAAAACTACAGTGGCTTCAATTTAGAATCAATCAACAGATTTTAACTACTAATTCATATCTTTATAAAATAGGTCTTGTTAATAGTCCATATTGTTTTCATTGTAAAACTGACACAGAAACTATAGTTCATGCATTATGGGAATGTAAAGAAGTACAAGTGTTTTTAACAGATTTTGAATCATTGCTAGATGTGTTATTAATTCCATTTGCTTTTAATAAAGAATCTTTTATCTTTGGTTTCTATGATAGAAAAAACAATGTTG
>NW_018408451.1:156797-160049 GCF_002113885.1 Mizuhopecten yessoensis
AAAAAAAAAAAAAAAAAAAAAACTTTGCCGTGCCGCGGGGTAAAGGAGATCGATCATAAAATCAATAGTATCAAACAACAGCAATGGAATCTTCGGGATTTGACAAAATCCTGCCCCTTTGAAGATCAGACACTGCCAGGGATTTATCTTTGAGCCGCTTTTATATATTACTGTTAATGTTAGTTTGAAGAAAAAAATACAAATAATCCAGAGAGTCAAATATTGAATACATCAGTTGAAAATTATTTAATACAAGTTATCACTTCAAAAATTTTAAAACGAAATTCAAACAGACAAAAATTCAATCTACCAATAATCACCGTTTCGTCAAATTCGGGTATATAAACAAAATTAATTAGATATTTAAAGGATAAACAAAACAAGGTGACAATTATCGAGACTGTAATAATTTTCAAGATGGCGGAGGACAATTCCATTTATCACATAAAAAAGAATACATACTTTAGCAATATTACTGCACGAGGGTTTTTCTTTTGGCGGTAGCATATTTTAAATAAATACCCAATCTACGTAATGTTTTAATATTTTTACATGACAATAATTCAATTAATCTATACACACTGGGGTATCGGTAGTACATGTAATATTGCTTTATGTATGTGTTTCTCAGTATAGAACAAGCAGGACAAATAAGAATAAAATGTATCTCATCTTATATATCATTTTTGTCGCAAGCTTAACATTTTCTTTGACCGTACTATCTACTTGCACGTACATGGTCCCATGCATAATTAGATAAAACAACACCCGCTCTAAATTTCTAGATCGTCCCCTCGACGCCGACTACTCTTCGAACCAGTTGCTCTTCTTGAAATATCCCGGCTACTTTATTTACCCGGAAATGTTTTTCTCGAGTTCATTACCCATGTGTTGGTATAGCAGACATCAGTGTAAGGAAAGACAACTCCAGTTAAAATTACCAACCGGGGACGTGTTTAACTGATGGACAACTTACATAATGTACTAAAAGTTTTACAACTCGATACCCTCTGACCTGTTTGCCGTCATAATACTTTAGAGCCATGATATCGTTGTCTTTGTGGAATTTTTCACAAAATCATATACTAACAATATATATTGGACGACTAATTAGTAAATTTACTGTTGAAGAATACAAGTACATTGTACTAAACATAATTCTACCACAATACGCTGTGTTATTCCACTCTCAGATCATTGCATAAACACGCTGACTGTTAGATAAATATGAGTTATATACCACACGTGGTTTATTATCTACACGAGTTTTGATTGGTCGAGAAGATGAACTTTGACCGGGACGACTTTTTCCACGCGCTTTTTGCCACAATCTGTTTTGTTTACGTCGTCTGCTGTCAACATTCGACAAATGTTGGTGACTTTATTTTGTGAGGTTATGCGGAAAAGGGGGTTATTAACGCAATATTAAAAGAAGATGATACTTAAAGATTTGATCGCTAGTTTCAGGCAATATTGCTCAATATCGTTTCGACGTCACACCGTTGCGTGTCCAGGTCGTGAAACCAAAACAAGATCTGTCACAGTGTCGGACAATATTTCGTTCTCCAAACGTCCCGTTATCGCTATTTGTACGGTCTATCTATGACTGAACTGTCACTATAAACGTCAACCATAGAACCGTCACGAAGAAACGTAGGCCTATGGTTTTCGATATTAACAGCGATAAGTTCGTCTTCGTCACTTGGCGGGAGGCAGACTTCGTACGATATGCTTACGCGCATAAAGTCCGTGGTTAATTTATATATATTAATGCAATACTGCTACTCCCGATATTTAAAGTCGTTCATCTTTTATATTTTTTCATGACGTCGTTGTCGAACTATCAATTTTGACAATTATTAGATTTGTAAAAAAAAAAAAGCCATTTTGAATATCAATGAGTGGCTTTTTACATATGGGTCATATCACTACGCCAGCCTTGTCAACAAACACATGTGCGTATGTTATTTCCGACTGATCATGAGATTCTGGTAGAAACAGATCATACGACTCGTGGTTGTGGAGTATGGTATTCATTTCACTCTCGTAAGTTAATTTTCAAAAGTTACAGAAAGACACTCGTTAAAGCTCGTGTCTTTTTGTAACTTTTGAAAATTAGCTAACTCGAGAGAAATAAATACCATACTCATCAACCACTCGTTGTGTAACCTCTCTATATTACACTTTTGTATTTTATTAACCAATGCTAGATATCTGGTATATTGAATTGTGCAATTTAGTTTAAATATTTTTATTATCAATCTGTGAACACGCGATCAGACACAAGTTACTCCAACTTAACAACGCCTTCTCCCAATCCTCTCTAGTATATTGTATACTAAAAGGTTATAAATGAAAAACATATATATCATTGAAGTAGTATCGAACTAGACATCTATAGTTATAATATATTTTTCCATTCAAACATAGATTAAGCTTTCAAGTCCATGATTTGACATGTCAGACAACGTAGCAAAATGTAAAATGTAAAACAATACACTGACGGTTTGATTATTGAGATAAAATACTGCGTCATTTCTCGGCTGACGTCGACCACAACATCGTACTGTTTTAGTTGGTGCTTAGGTTTTGACGATTTTAACACACAAGACCAAGACGAACTCTGTGATCCAAAGAAGTATGGCGGAAAACTGCCCGTATTTCCCTAAGTCGGCATTTACGAAAAAAAAAAAAAAAAAAGAGGAGTAAAACATTTCGTGTAGCAAAAGTGCATACAAAAGATACAAATCCAATTGAATATGAATTTTTTAAACTGCTGAGAAATTAGGTATTGCTAATATGATACTGCAAATATAGCCATATACACTATATCTATGAAAGTGATGGGGTTTCCCGGACTTAAAAAAATACTTTCAACACTTTCCCATTTGAGGACCAACTTTTGAATAAACTTTTTGTGACCGTGATGTAATATGCAAAAACAAATCGTATTACGGAAAAGTGGTCCTCCTTTGGGAAAGTGCTCAAAATAATCCCGGCTATTGCTTATTCAATGGACGGTGTTATGGTAAAAAGATCTGGAAAGCTATAGGAGTTGTCTCCCCTTGCATGTAGCTGATTACTTTTGGTGTACGTGACAAATCGATATAAAATTTGAAATAGAGTGCTGTCCCCTGTTTCAACCTCAATTTCAAACGCTCATTTTCAAACTCTCAAGGGAAGAAGAAGGTTGAGTGGTGAGTTTGCTCCGATAATTTGTTATAAATTCATGGTAGGAATCGATTGCAACAA
>NW_018408451.1:161468-270126 GCF_002113885.1 Mizuhopecten yessoensis
GTTGCGCGGCAAAAAACTTTGGGAGTGATAATTCAGGTAATTAATATGCACTCGACCTTCGTTTTCGGGGTCAGGTGTAAAACGTCATTTCAGTAAAGTTGTATTGACAATTGACTTTACAGTAACCAGAAGGAATATAAAAAGTTAAATTGTACATTTGGATAATTCAATTATTAATTTGAGTTTATTGGTTTAAATGAACATTGTATATTGAATATACAGGGAGAAATTGGCTCCATGTATAATGTGGATTTAGGGTACCATTTGCGGTAGCCCAAAACTAGTCGGAGCAATTGGCTCATATGGTTTGTAACCAAAATTGATAATGAAGCCGTGACCACTTACGCCAAACAATAATTAAATAAATTCTAGTTCAAAATTGGTTTGAATAGTTGTGTTCTTTTTTACCATAATGAAAAACAGGGGTGATCAAGTTTCTCTAAACTGCGACCGGTGTTTCTCGGGTTAAATAAGTTTGTCATTGCCAATATTTATATGTTCTATGTAGCCGAATGTGTAACGCAGTTTACTTGCGACTAGAAAATAAACGATGCAGGTTCGAATCCTCCCTCGGTTATTATTTTTTTAAATATTTAGGCATTTGATCATTTTCCTTAATTAGGCAATGTTGTTGTTTTTTAAAGCGATGGAAGATTTTGTTTACATTTTAATAACATACCTATTGATTTATCAGTTTTGTTTCTTTACTATTTAGTGCGACATACTTCTATTGAAGCATGTCAACAAATCCCTGTACAATTTAAGAATTGTTTTACCCTCCAACTGGCAATAGTAATTATATCAAGTGCCAAATATGTGGTCTGTTTACAATAATCTATTCTTAGACACGGGATTCCGATATTGCTACCTGTATAAAAAAATACCTGAGGACGCGTCATAACAGTGCACGGTTGGATGCGCGCACTAGCGTAACATAGCTTTGTGGAAATAGGCATAGCAACCCGCCATATCTCTTTACTACAAAATGTAGATCAATCCTCTACATATGTTGTGCGGTCATCTGGAAATGTTCCGTTAGAAACAGAAGGTTTTCTGGGTTGTTCTGACACAGTTTCTACAGCAGTGTCTTGCAAAGTCTGTTCGTCAGACCCTTTTCGTCCGTTTGACGTTCGTTCTATACCATTGCATACTGGATTAGTACCCTGTTCCTTGTCCTTTTCCGGAAGATGTACCGAATCATCAGCATATTGGCTGATAGTGTCGAGGCCAGACGAAGAATCCTGGAAAATATCAGATGACAGTTCCATCACATCGTTCTGTGTCATCACGTGACTGTTGGTTCCCGCGCTATTTTTGGTACCAGCATTGGAGTTAGTGGAATTGGGCCGTTCTTTGTTCCTATGTTAGTTTGGGTGTGCATTTCTGAATCAGAATATTTAATTAACAACAGTGTCGCGAGTTCTTCCATATCTTAAGTCGATCACTTCGAAGTTCTTTTGGTAGTTGGATATTATAGTATTGCGATGAGTGTTTGGTTGGTGGCCGATAATTCAAAGTTTTCGCTAAACGCCACCACCACCAGTCCAACAAACAGCAGAAAACTTATAATAATTAAGAACCTACACACAGCTTTTACAAGGATTGAAAACAAACTTTCTGGTGCAGCATAATTGTCCATTTGACAACACTGAAAGAATAATAAAATCTGTCATCCCCTTGGGGGTGAGATAAGGGGATCTCAACCCGAGGGGGGTGAGATAAGGGGATCTCAACCCGAGGGGGGAGATTCCTAATTTGCCAAACACGAGGCTTAGCCGAGTGTTTGGCAACTTAAGAATCTTCCCCGAGGGTTGAGATCCCCCTATCTCATCCCCGAGGGGGTGAATGATTATTTTTCTCTTATCCTGTTGTTCCTGTCCAAGTGTAAGACGAAGCATATTGTTTGTAAACAGGAACACGTGGATAGCGTATTAATAGTATATGTATGCGTCAGACGGTTCACGCATCATACTTTAAACATTTTAAAAGCAATCCCATCTTCTTTGATGTCAAATGTAAACACGACAAGATTAGCAGACAAACTTGTGTATGTGTGTGACCTTATAAAAGTAGTTCTTCTTCCGGGTCACATCAGTGACGTCAGGTTTATTGTGGAGAACGTACAAAGAGCACGTGTAGCTTGTCTCAACCCTAGGGTGAGACAAGGAAATCTCACACCAGTAAAGGAAGGATAAATCTGTCCAGGGTAAGAGAAGAACTTCTTCCTTATGTACGATGTGCCGTGTTTATCCACAAACAGCACTGTTCGTCTGCTTGACCACGTGCAATTCTTGACAAAAATGAAGTCTTTAGTTTAACTTTCAGTCCCTGCTGGGGACACCTCAAATGTAGTGTTAGATTCCGTACTCATCAGTTCGAATTTGGCGGTAGAAGAAGTATTTTTTAAATATGTCCTGCACGTGCCTATGAACCGTTTTGATGAAACACATGTACTTCATACATACATCTCCGAACGTTGTGTGTCCGTACTCTGCCACCACAAACAGCAGCGGTACATACTGCATAGCGAACGAGGAGTTTAGAATGATTCCTATTATTGTACATACAGTATATGGCAAACACGACCACGAACCGGATATATTCCACAATCAGCAACGGTAAGGAGTACAGTGCGAATAGACAAAATGACGTTTCCAGTTCAAATCTCACCATCAACAGGCACTTAATACCAGGGCTAGGCTACGAAGTATCCATACCTTCACTGTCCAACGTTCTTGGCCTTCCCATCTACCCGTCGGTGGGAATGATGTTAGCAAACAGAGATCCAATCGAACGGAATGTGAGATTAACAATGAGTATGTAGTAAAACGTCGTCACAACCAAACATACCGGAAGTACAAACACCCACACGAATGGGAATAAACAAAGTTGTCCGGCGCTCGAAATGATTTTGTTCGTACACAGCGTAAAACATGACACGGAGTACCCAGGGAATAGACACAACAACAAGGAGAACGGCAGACATCAGGCGTGACAGACATCCGTACCACTGAGCTGAGCAATCGGCGAAACTCAGCATTTCCTCCTTACAGCACTCTGCCACTGAGTTATGTTGGCGGATCTCGCACCGGCCGAATTTATTGTATGTTGTTGAGGAGATACCAACGGGTACGTCGAATTCTCTTATTAAGTCTCAATGTTTCACAACAAATTTAACTGTCCTTATATTGCATTCATACGATTCGTCCTTCCTTAATTTAGTTTTGCTGGAGCCCGGCATGTATTTATATACAAGTTTCTGCCTAACAATGTTTGATCTGGAACCAGCAATCTTGGGCACAGATGTTTTGAGAATTGTCATGGGCTTTCGTTCAGTGTCCGAGTCCTGCGTGTAGCGAATGGAACCATTGGTATCACTATAGTGATATCCTGGGACCAAAAACAGAACGCGATCACCAGAACGTTTGTAATGATGATAAATGCCGTCACTAGCTGCATCCAGGAATCTGCCATGAGTTCTGCACAAACGGGGTTCTAATGCTTGTCAATATGCCAGCAAGTATCGAAAAATCGCGCGACGCTTGCTTCCTTTCCGATGGTCACGTGATATATCCATGAATTTGATGATTTGTCTACTGATGCTTCCGAAGTTTCTTATGAAGAAAGCGTGATATTCACAGATTCGCCAAAGTTATCTAAAAGGGTATCACGAAAATACGGTCCCATAACAGACGTGAGCTTGTTAGCTTCACATCCGGGTGGCGATTCTGTGACGTCAATGGTCGTGTGTTCTACACAAATGCAGAGACGTTTATGGCTTTAAATGTCTCTGACCAACGCTCATGTTTTGTATGGACAGAACATCGTACTGATACAGAAGCTTAAGTAACGATTTACCTTGACCGGAAACATAAACTTCATAAATGTCTCAGTGATCTTCAATCATAGTTTCCTGTATGATTGAGTAACCGGAAATTAAGATATACCAGTTTGTTGTCAGTTCCGGTAGTTAGTTTCCGATAAAGTTTCACTTCGGTCCAATTGAAGTCTATCTTGCAATCTGTTGGTATGGTTACGTTGTAATATCCATCCGTTGCTGTATTTACAGTTGCTATAATGTGGTCGTCAGCAACAACTTTCACCAACAGATAAATATGGGTACTGTCATATTTACTTCAGTGCCTATATACAGTGTATAAGGCAACATAATCTACATTGTTTTATACAAACATTGTGTAATGCGTTATGAACAGGACATCGTACTGATACAGAAGCTTAAGTAACGATTTACCTTGACCGGAAACATAAACTTCATAAATGTCTCAGTGATCTTCAATCATAGTTTCCTGTATGATTGAGTAACCGGAAATTAAGATATACCAGTTTGTTGTCAGTTCCGGTAGTTAGTTTCCGATAAAGTTTCACTTCGGTCCAATTGAAGTCTATCTTGCAATCTGTTGGTATGGTTACGTTGTAATATCCATCCGTTGCTGTATTTACAGTTGCTATAATGTGGTCGTCAGCAACAACTTTCACCAACAGATAAATATGGGTACTGTCATATTTACTTCAGTGCCTATATACAGTGTATAAGGCAACATAATCTACATTGTTTTATACAAACATTGTGTAATGCGTTATGAACAGGACATCGTACTGATACAGAAGCTTAAGTAACGATTTACCTTGACCGGAAACATAAACTTCATAAATGTCTCAGTGATCTTCAATCATAGTTTCCTGTATGATTGAGTAACCGGAAATTAAGATATACCAGTTTGTTGTCAGTTCCGGTAGTTAGTTTCCGATAAAGTTTCACTTCGGTCCAATTGAAGTCTATCTTGCAATCTGTTGGTATGGTTACGTTGTAATATCCATCCGTTGCTGTATTTACAGTTGCTATAATGTGGTCGTCAGCAACAACTTTCACCAACAGATAAATATGGGTACTGTCATATTTACTTCAGTGCCTATATACAGTGTATAAGGCAACATAATCTACATTGTTTTATACAAACATTGTGTAATGCGTTACCGTCGCAACGAA
Source organism: Mizuhopecten yessoensis (assembly GCF_002113885.1). Classification (NCBI taxonomy): domain Eukaryota; kingdom Metazoa; phylum Mollusca; class Bivalvia; order Pectinida; family Pectinidae; genus Mizuhopecten; species Mizuhopecten yessoensis. The sequence continues at coordinate 166,477 of NW_018408451.1, forward strand.
AAACATATTGTGTTCGAGTGAGTTAAAACTGTTAAGGTCGGAGGTAAATACAAGTGGCGGTCCTACATACATGATGTTTGGTCTTGTATGAAATAGTATCTACAATGTAACAAAATTAAGAGAAATGCACCGGCCAGACCGGGATTCGATCCCAGGACCTTCCTAACTCTAGACGGATACTCTACCTTTTCAGCTACATGTCGGGTTGCCGACGATCGACCCAGTCCATTCCGCTACATCCCCACCTCCCGCAGACACAACTATTTACAACCCTGGTTCGGAGTATACCCTTGCATATTTATCCGGTGTTTGAAACAAACGTAGGCAAGCTCGCCAATTTTGTAACAGAAGAAAGAGAAATGTAACGGCCAGGCCGTGATTCGAACCCGGGACCCTTCGAACCTTTACCAACTGAGGTACCTGGTCGCCGACGATCCAAACAGTACATATCAAATCGACACTTCTCCTTTGAAGTTGCATGGCCACATGGTAGCTTCAGTGAACATGTACACCAAGGTATGACGAATATAAGTTTTAAGGTCGCATGCTTTAGATAGAACAGTGTTTTTATGATTTCAGGTTTTCTGTTATTTTAGTTCTTATATTTCATTTTCTTACATGTATCTTGTATTGGTACCAAATTTTTACGTTCTGTTTCCTTTGTTCGTCCACGGGATTAGAAATACAAGCACTAAAGAGCATATGTTCTTATCTAATCATATTCAACACTAAATTAAGATCATTGTTTCTTGTAGGGTAAATCACAACACTTTGTTGTGTGAAGTTTTACATGTGCATCTGCATAGAATATCACATCGAGTGAACCGTATTCAAAAATCTAATGAGAGTTATTGCCCTTTGATTAATGTGCTGTAAAATTCGTACATTTTCAGTGGTGATATAGTTCGTGTGTTGTCATTTGAAACGACGGATTCCATTTAGGATTTCTAGGAGGTGGGGTTGGGGATGGGATCTTGTTTTCTTTCGTTCAAATAGCCGATACGTTCCCCATCACTTACCGAAAATGTACAGGAATGATGACCACTACTTTAAAGCAAGTTGTCACAGAGATCGAAAGCAGTTTTGTAAATTCCGATACTTATATATACACGACAATAACGAATACATAGGGACCAACTTAATCAGTTGCTCATAAAGATGGTTTGTTTTACGTGTATAGCGCATTTTTAATATAATTAAATAAAGTGAAACATCGCTATATGAATATATATATAAACCAAATAAACTCAAATCATCGGCAATGTTTTTTTTATTTATCTCAACATATTTCATATGTTCACAGCATGGTGCTCGGAAATTGGGTTCGTACTGCAGTGTTAAAATAAAACTGAATTCTACCTGTGGAGACCGTTCACTTGCTTCGTTATAGACAATATGATCATATAACTTCAAAGAAGTAAGACTAGGGAATCAAAATCAGTTCGCAATACACAGGAAATCACAATAGGCGTGTTCGTACTAAACGTGTTTTACTGTATGTAATTGTGTGTCAACAATCCGTCTCAGCTCTGTATTGAAGAACACACGTTGATCTAACGCATGTACAAAACATCAAACCTCTAGTGAATATTTGCTGCTTTATTTTCACCAAAAATGCACATTGTGTACAGTATATAGTACATTGAGTTGGCTTTAGGTATATTTTGTATAGGTACATATTTGTACATCGTCAGTTATCTGTACATATTTGTACATCGTCAGTTATCTGTACATATTTGTACATCGTCAGTTATCTGTACATAGTTGTACATCGTCAGTTATCTGTACATAGTTGTACATCGTCAGTTATCTGTACATAGTTGTACATCGTCAGTTATCTGTACATCTGAAGACGTTAATTAAGGAGGGAACGAGTGTTTATAAAAATGTTCCATTGAATTTGCAGCAATATTTTTATCCTAAACTGATTAAAATTGATTCGTAAACTCAAATGTACTCATCACAGTTTGAAAATATATCTATATTCACATGTATCTACACTAATCAATCATCCCCTAATGTTCCAACAACAATTAGCATTCAAAATGTATGATGTTTATGCGTAAACATGAACATACTTTATAAGCTAACTATATATTTGGACAATGCTTAAACCATCAAATTTTGGTTTCTTCAAAACAAAGCGGAAACGAAACTGTTTGCACAAGTTTATACATGTATTAACAAAGGGTAGCTTTCCCAACGTGACAATTGCATTTACAATCACTTATCAAGAACTAATTACAAAAATAAATTTGTAAAATTTGAAACCTGTGAATTTATCAAAACAATCCCATCAGATTTGAAATATTCTTTATTATGACGTTCATCATTAACTAAAGATCAACACATTATAAATCACTTAGCGCAACATTATCTATTATCTTATACTATACCCAACTTATCATATTTTGAAAATATTTATGTTTATTAATCACCATCCTCTAATATCTCCAAACCAGTTACATGTATCATGACATGACGTAAGCAGTGCATACGTCATGTCATGATAACTGGTTTGGAGATATTAGAGGATGGTGATTAATAAATATAAATATTCATATCTATAAATATACCAAGTAAACATAAAAATAGTTTATAAGATATTGGTATCTATTTTTAGTAATATGACTTCATAATAACTAAATATAGCTGGAATGATAAATACAATACTTAATCGCCATGTATTTCATCATCCTTACTACGATTTAGCTTAAGCATTGTCATCTTAACCAGATCGCATTCAACTACACTTCGACTTTACTCACATATAGTGTATAAACTACTTACATGTACTACTAGTGATATATACACCAGTGAAATACTATGTATACCATCCTTTCATATTTATATCCGTGTTTGATTAAGCATGAAACTTATTGACAATATGTCAGATACAATGTAATAATTGTTGACAATTCAAATAGTTAAAGGTTAAAGCTAACAATGTACTAGAATCTTCATACGTCTGCATGATGCGCACGTGTATACATACGTACATACGTACATACGATGTGTCATGGTGCTGTACTAACGTGCGTGATCTATATTTACTCCGCGATAAGCGAAGAGGAAAGCAGTTGGGGTGAGGAGGGGGTCTATAGATGTATGTTTCTATGTATGTACAAGTTTTCACATGTGATGTTGTAGTGAAGACAGACATCCTTCTATATAGATAACTATGTTATGAAACACTTGGTGATAATTTGCTGGGGAATCTCAAGTTTGACAGGCACGACCAGAAAAAAGTTAATTGATTCTGTTTCAAGTCTATAGCGGTATGAATCGTTGTTTTTGTGTTTGATAAGTCCGCTGTTGATACACTTCTCAAGTCTAGCGAACATTTGTTATTGCTACCTCTTCATTAAACAATGGCTCACGTACAGATATATTACCCTAAAATATTAATGGAGGAAACTTTCTTGTGGCGTAATCAAACTGTATGTGAAGCAGAGTCGAAACACACCGAATGAGATATAGCTGTAGTGTTGGTTATTCTCGACAATACACGTCCTAATTTCATTGGGAATGCACAGGCCAGAATGATATAAAGTGTATATAGTATGATCTATATCAGAATGCAACGATTGGAGTCACATAAAACACGGTGAACACATATATACCGGTATAGTGTGACCTGTATCAGATGTTCGGATTACACAGGTCAGAACCACATAAAAGTATAAAAGTATATAACGGTATGGAGTGACCTGTATCAGAACGTTACTGAACAGATGTTCGGATTACACAGGTCAGAATCACATAAAAGTGTGAAAGTATATAACGGTATGGAGTGACCTGTATCAGAACGTTACTAAACAGATGTTCGGATTACACAGGTCAGAACACATAAAAGTGTAAAAGTATATAACGGTATGGAGTGACCTGTATCAGAATATCTGTTCACACATGCGTCCGGATTGCACAGGTCAGAATGGTATAAAAGTGGATATAGTGTGACCTGTATCGGAATGTTTGCACTAACGGATGTCCGATTATACAGGTTCAGTTAAGAAAGGTCACAATGAGAGATGTTAAATCCTGATGATTCGCACAAATACAATTGAGTAAAACAACGTATTGTTGTTGTATTATCTAGATTATCGAAGTCCGGATTAATGTAACCTGTTCTAACTAAGTGTACGGTTACAAAATACCTGGAATGTCCATACACCTAACTTATAATTCATTTAATGAATAAGGCCATCAGTTTTGGAAATACATCCACATTCACATCTAATGTACATGTATCGAGATATGAGCTGTGTGCTATTCTAATCATGTTTACTTCAAACGTGGAGGCAATCTATGCAGTAGGATCAAGTAATCAGAGCTAGTCTCGCCACGCCGAGTTTGTTTTCATATTTGTACAGTCTTGGTCTTGTTGCGCAATATTGTTGCATAAAAATAAATACGGCCACTGAATCCCAGCATGATCGTAAGAGGCGACTAATGTGGAACACCGTAATTGATTTATTTATAAACAATTTCAGAGGATTTTTTATAAATTCCGCTTTCTGTGTCCTCCTTAAAACGAGTTTGGCTGCTTTGGACAAGACTCTCTGCTTGATGCGTATGCTGTGGTCATTGACAATGGATTTAGGTTGTTGCTATTGTTGCTATTTCTTAATTGACAACACGACGTCTCTCTTTCATGACGTCATACCACTAAACACGTCTTTCATATGTTGAAGGGTTTTCATACCCAACATTTTTACTTATCCCGCTCCGCCTGCAACAGTTTTGCCCTACCTACACCAAGTATTTGGCATAGTTTTAAAGTGACCGTTTTCTTTATAATTTACGAACACAAAACGTACTTTTAATTACCATTTGGTTTTTATAGATTATTAATTGAAGGCAATCTTGGAAGCAACATGTATGTCTACTTCGTGTTTTCAATTTTTAATTGCGTTTCTTGATTTGGAATTGTTCAGTGGTGATGGAATTGAACACACAGAGGAAATTTTTCAATGTTTGGAAAAACAAACTATAAATAAATAATACAATTAAGCGTAACTTCGCCATAATTTAGATTTTTTTTTCCAGTTTCAAATAAAAAACAACCATCAGATTAAATGTATTCACGTGCACAACACAAGCATAGCTGTATAATGGACAATCTCCTTAATTACGTATATTTCATCACAAATCTTTCTTGTCTGCCTGTGTTTCTCGATCCAAACGCTTTTATGACATTTTGACCTTTTTGTTAAAATTGCCACTCACGTTTCATACATAATTTAGTACAATGTGTGTAGGTGTGTGTGTGAGTATTCTGTGAACATTGTATGCCCCAGCCACGCACGTCGGCCTTTTATAAACCTATACATGTTTTATACAAATGGAAGATACGAGTAATTACTATAAAAATCCTGTGATCGGCGACATGTGTACCCTAATGTCTCCCGCTCAAGCCTGCCCAACACTTCAGCCGGGTCCCAAGGGAGCCGATTCGGTTATCGTTTTAAGTGTTTATCGATCATGTACAAGACAACGTCACACGTGTAAGGTGCACAAGCACAGGTTCACGATTTCCCCCACTTGGGACTCGGTCAAGTGTTAGTTGGAATTACGGTTACACATCAGACGTTTGATGACCAGCACTGTACGATCCAGAATGATCGCAATATGTTTAGAACAGAAATATTTCATGTTACAATTGCCTTGCATGAAATTCCTACAATGATGAAAATACATTTTCTAGCCCCTTTCGTTTGGAAATAAAGTACAATATGGACAGTATTATTCAACATAACAGAGTTTCGATATATTCAGGCTCTGTGGCTAACTGATAACTAACTCTGTACATAACTGATATGGCATGGCATTTTCTTTTATTAAATGTATATATATATATACAAACTATAAACATGTGATGCCGTTGAGATTCCGTACATCTGCTGCTGATGACGTAATTTATGTTTCACGAGTTACGGGCGATATGCCCAAAGTACAAGGAATGATTTTAACAGCCTAACACGTATATACACACTATTCTCCAGCTGCACAGTAAGCCATATTTCGGTAAGACGTCGTATTTTACAAATAAAAACATAAATCAAAGAATTGTTTCTTTAATGTCTTTTAACATTATGCATCTACCTTGTCGCCGATGGATTTAGCAAAATCCAACACTACACATACAATTCTCCAAACGATACACAAGCATTTTCAATATGATTGACACACCAATCGGCAGAGTCCGTGATCAGCGTTGAGGTAGGTAATTACACGTGTATTTTGTGTACAGTGAAGGGTGCCCTGTGTTTATACCGAAGCGTCCGGAATGTTCTAGTACGAGCCAGTAGAACTACACTATGGTAACATACCGGTACGTTCCTGTTGTTGGCAGTAGTTTCTTCTGATATGTCATTATTAATTGATGACAATAACTTATAGACAAGGGACGGTCAGGTGGGGAGGCGGAGGGGGGGGGGGGGGGGGGGGGGGGGGGGGGGGGGGGGGATCCCTACCCTTACGTCATTATGTATACAGCCTCAGTTACATTGGCGCAGGTGATGTCTTCATCGGGCAAGCAGGAAAACAAGGTCTGTTACACCAGACTCCAATCCCAGATGGCAAGTTTGTGATGGCACAACGATGTTCGCTCTGTTACGCCTACTTTGGGATGCAATGACATAACGTTAATTTTAAAATGGTGGCCCAATATTTTGGCGCAGTGTTGACATAACGTTAACTTGCTGTGCTCCCAATGTCAGATCGATGATGGCGTAATGTCTGTACTCTGAAGTACTCAAGTGTAAAATAGGGATAAGGATGTATGTCATAAGGTAATTTACTGTAGTTCATAATTTGTATTTGGAAAACTTCATCGCTTTGGAAATAAGATTAAGTGTTCGTAAAACCATTGACATCGAAGCCGCGCGATCAAACAGCCGTGTTCCTACTGTTGGTGTTTACTCAAATGCTTCAGACAAAGTCGGCTTTTACGGTACTTTACACTTATATTAACAAACAGTAGTCGTAGCAAAAATACATTTAAGCACGTCAAATTACTAAGAAGAGAATTTCATTCTGTGGGGGTTAGTCTGTAATGCTCAGAAGAGAACTTCATTCGATTTAGTCTCACCTAGCATACATTTCTAAAATTCTAGTCTCTCCTAGCATACATTTCTATTTTCACATCTAATAACAGTTTGGTTATAATCTGTTTCAAAATGATGCACGTGTCAGTAATACATGTTATTATAAGAACTTATGTCTACTTTAATCAAAGGAATATTCCATTATCTTTGTAGAGAATTATAGTGACACGTGTTAGTAGATGATATATGATTATTAAAAAATTAAAAAGGATGCCATTAATATCAATAGCAGTAGCATTTAGCACCTGCCAGGAACGCTTTCGTGTCAGGATCGACCAGCTCATATTGCCGCGCAGAATATAAGATGGCAAAAATACAAGTGTGATACTTGTACTTTGTGATACTTGTACCTTGTGATACTTTTACCTTGTGATACTTGTACCTTGTGATACTTTTACCTTGTGACACTTGTACCTTGTGACACTTTTACCTTGTGATACTTGTACCTTGTGATACTTGTACCTTGTGATACTTGTACCGTGTGATACTTGTACCTTGTGATACTTGTACCTTGTGACACTTGTACCTTGTGACACTTGTACCTTGTGATACTTGTACCTTGTGATACTTTTACCTTGTGATACTTGTACCTTGTGATACTTGTACCTTGTGATACTTGTACCTTGTGATACTTGTACCTTGTGATACTTGTACCTTGTGATACTTGTACCTTGTGATACTTGTACCTTGTGATACTTGTACCTTGTGATACTTGTACCTTGTGATACTTGTACCTTGTGATACTTGTACCTTGTGATACTTGTACCTTGTGATACTTGTACCTTGTGATACTTGTACCTTGTGATACTTGTACCGTGTGCTACTTGTACCGTGTGATACTTGTACCTTGTGATACTTGTACCGTGTGATACTTGTACCTTGTGATACTTGTACCTTGTGATACTTGTACTTTAACATTGAAAAACTCCGATGACCTCGGAGATTGATATATACGCTCTGGAGAGAAAGCGATTCGACTGCAACGGCTGTATAACAAAACTAAGTACCAGGACTAACTGGTGTATCGCCACGAAAAGTCCGATATGACGAAAATGGAAAAAGAAAAGTAAAATGTAGTATTTGCGATACGAAATTGTGTTCTAAACATGCGTTTTTGCAGGCATTATATAACTGTATAACACACAAAATATATAGTGCTAGAATTGTTTAAAACTCCTGCGAGAAGACTTCAGTGCGTTCATTTAATGTATTTAATATAGGAAGAGCCACGACATAGGACCACGAAGTCTATTTAAAGAATTAATGTCAACTCTTAATTAAACCAAGGACAAATGTGAGATATTGCAAATGAAGCCGCTAGGAAACTATCAGGTAAATTTAGATTGTTTGGAAAAAGAACGATAAGATAAAACCCCAAATATAACCATGGGTGCAGTACATTGATCATGGTCACTTTTGTGTCCCAAAGTAGAGGGCTCAAAAGCAAATGCCTGTTTTTGCATGGTGTTTATAAATAAAATGCTTCTTACCTTACGCAGAGAGTAACAGCAGGCATTTTATTTCCTCAATCCCCGAACTACAGGGGTGGAGAGATGAAGCTCCTGTTGACAGTCGTTCAAGCTGTCAGTTTTACTTGTATTTATATACTAGTTGACTTCAAGGTAAGTTATCCACTAATTCATTGTTTGTGTTGATTTACAATGTCATTTCATATAACTACCTAGAGGATAAGTCCTTACGAAATACACTTATCATATATGGTATTTCTTTTATCATCTATTGGAAAATCAAAAAAATGAAAAAGATATTTTCCGTGTACAAACGTGTTTGCTTCATTCGTTTCCTTGTGTAAACATTTTTCTTTGATTGTGTTTGATTTGTTTGTGTTTACATCCTTTTAGCAGCTATGGTCATTTAAAGACGTACCAGGTTTTAGTGGCAGAGTAAAGCCAGTGAACCCGGAGAAAAAAACCCTGATCTTCGGCAAGTACCTGGCGACTGCCCCACGCAGGCCTCGAATATTTCCCCTTTTATATAAACTTTTCCAGGCAATTATTTAGAGGTTATAGATGGCATGCCTGTTTTCATATCAGACCCCAGATTAGCCCGAGGTACCTATATCAAGCCCAAGGGCGATATGAACACAGGCATGTTATGACATTTTAATCAGGTACATTTAGGCCTAACTAATGAAAAAACACATTAAAACAAATAGTTTTCCTCTTCGTGGTGCCGTTTTTCATGCTGTCGACAAAACTATCGGTGCCCCTTCCTTTCGATGTTAACAAACCTTGCCTCTTACAGCATTTGGTCATTTTCTTTGTCGATAAGTTCATTTAATTCAAGTATTCGTTGAGCTAACGACTCGAGTACTGCCTCGCCGTGAGACTCCATTGTAGACGAAAGGTCCGACGACGACGACAACAAGCCTCTACACGGGCGGGCAATATCGATAGGTTATTACACGGGCGGGCAATATCGATAGGTTATTACACGGGCGGGCAATATCGATAGGTTATTACACGGGCGGGCAATATCGATAGGTTATTACACGGGCGGGCAATATCGATAGGTTATTACACGGGCGGGCAATATCGATAGGTTATTACACGGGCGGGCAATATCGATAGGTTATTACACGGGCGGGCAATATCGATAGGTTATTACACGGGCGGGCAATATCGATAGGTTATTACACGGGCGGGCAATATCGATAGGTTATTACACGGGCGGGCAATATCGATAGGTTATTACACGGGCGGGCAATATCGATAGGTTATTACACGGGCGGGCAATATCGATAGGTTATTACACGGGCGGGCAATATCGATAGGTTATTACACGGGCGGGCAATATCGATAGGTTATTACACGGGCGGGCAATATCGATAGGTTATTACACGGGCGGGCAATATCGATAGGTTATTAAACGGGCGGGCAATATCGATAGGTTATTAAACGGGCGGGCAATATCGATAGGTTATTACCCGGGCGGGCAATATCGACAGTTCGAATGATACGGAATCACATATGCAATTTGGTCGATATTTCGAGCAAGTATAGGATAAACATTCCATATTTCTTAATGAATTTCTATGTACATGTTTCATTGTGTATACTCTTCCGTTGTATTTATATATTTATTAGTGCTTTTTACGTGTAGATACATTTCCTTATGTGCGTATGTTTTTTTTGTGGACAATGTTTTTAAGCATTGAACTGTTACCAGATGCAGTATACAGTCGATATGAATGCAATTTGGGGGACCCTAACGGGCGAAATGAATATTTATCTGTCACTCAAATTGCATTCATATTGACTGTATACTGCATCTGGTAACAGTTCAATGCTTAAAAACATAGTTTGTTTTGTATATTAACTGAAGCAAAACTACGTTTGAATTTCCCGCTTATCATATCAGCGACGTCAGTAAGTTCAAATCCCAGAACAGCCGAATTGTTTCCATAGACTGGAGTATTACGTTATTTTCAGAAACAAATATACTCAGAAATGGTTAATTAAAGTGGTCCTTTCAGTAGGGGATAACGATTCCAAGGACATTTCGTTTGAAACAGATTCCATGTCTAATCGGTCAGATTGGCATCGCTAGCAGACGGCGTTCACAGGGGCTCGGTTCCGTGGTTTTGAGTAATGGATGACATTACTGAAGAACCATAACACTTAAAAAGGTATTTATACACATTCTAAAATCTTGTCGATACCCTCGACTTTTACAAGGTTTTATAAATGCTGAATTTGAGTGTTGTTTTTGGTGACTGATGTTATGCAAAACTCAAAATCTCGAAACCGAGCCCCTGTGTGATGACGTTGACAAACTTCATAATTTCGTATCTAGAATTGCGCTTACAATAATTTTGTGGTACCTACACATCTTATAATAAATTTATATTGTCATAATTTATCAAGTTGCTTTATTTTTTGCGATGACCTACATTGCTAAATGCTAACGAACCCAGAAAGTTCTCTGACTATAGGCCTATTGATACCGAAAGTATCTGCATGGTGGCCAGGTATGTTCATACACTGACCGAATCACTGAAAGTTGCAGAATACAGTCTCATATACTGGAATTTGGTTTACTAACAAGATATAGGCAAATGTAACACAGAATGTAAAATGTTTCTTGTAAATGTAGTTTTCCCTCTAGATATATTTTCCTTGTGTTTTTAATCACATCATAAAGTTTCAGAAACTACCCATTCCTTGTGTGGAAACGTAACCGATGACACGACACAGGTACATTAACAATTCGGATACCAGGAAGGTCAAATTTATTCTATTTCAATAAATGTTACTAGGACCATATACATTTGTATTACCGTATTTTTACATATTTAATGAAAATACACGTACGCAATAATCGGAGGAACGTAAACGATTTTTAGGCATACAGGTATACAAAATGTACTCGAAGAATTGACTTAAAGACTTTCAAATTCGTTTTTCAGTAATAAAAGTACTAGTCCAGAGTTTATGAAATGCCAATGAGATAGTGGGACCGACCAGTATAGTCACGTGATTGCTTACAGCCGCTGCATATGAGCTATATATATGTATTCGGTGGAGTGTCGCTTACCATAGTGAACAGTAGTCTCCTCTATCTACACGAGTTAATTGAACGGTTGAGAATTTTCGTTTGCGTCTTTTGGAGTTATTTTTGAGTCTGTATGTTGTCGTAACATTTGCAGTTACGTCGGGAAAGCTAAGCGAAGGCTAGGAGTAGCCATTTGCGTGTGTGTGTGTTTATATATATTAATATTTTGTCGAAGTGTTAATTGTGAATCTTACCAAAATTGCTACCAAAGCCATGCGGGACCGGCCGGAAATCCGGTGCGAGGATAGAGATCTTACTAACGTTCTCAAGAATACACATATTGTTCTACCGGATATCCGAGTTTTGCGTCAAATATCTCACGATACAAAAACTTGCAATTCCGAGCCGGGGTCGAGGTCTTCCTCTTTTAAACACTCAGAAAAGCCAAAATACTTGCATGTGAAGTTCGAATCTATCCGGAGAAAAAGTATGCCGGACAACGTAATGAGTCCCGAGGAAGCCGCTCAAGTGCAGGATAAAGTTGACGGCCTGCATCCCTCCGAGCCCCCGCAACAAATCCAAAGAGTGCGTTCCTTCAAAATCTCCTCCAAAGGAATTGTCAACCGAGGCGACTCGTTCCGACGATCCAGTTTAAGTAATTCTCAAAACTCATTAGCCAAGTCGGACAGCACGAAAAGGACAAAGTCACCATTATGTAAGGCCGCTCCTAAACAGGAGAAGGTGGTGGATTTGTTAGCGCCAGATCAGGACGTGTACCAGGTGTCGATCGTTGGAGCTATGGGGGTCGGCAAAACTGCCATCAAACACCAGTTCGTCACTTCGGAGTACATGGGCAACCTTGATACGTTCTCAGGTAATCACTATATATGACAACATGTAACAAACTGTCTTCGTTAATGATTAGCTCAATAAGTTGTGACGATATATATTCATCTCAGTGAGCTACTTGCAATTGCGTGACCCAGCAAGTACATGTAAAACATATACATAATGGAGTTTAATGTCAAGTATAAGCTGAAAGGGGTTAATTTCAAAGTATCACCTAGGTGACTCAGCAGGTAGAATATATAGGGAAAAGTTAATTATCATGTTTTCCTTCCGTGACCCACTGAGTAACTGAGTTAATTGTCAAGTGACTCACTCAGTCGAAGATTTAAAGGAGTTAATTTTCAAGTATAACATACGTGATTCAGTAAGTAGAAGATAACTTTAGATCTAATTCTAAATTACATCCTACGTGACCAAGGGAGTAGAATATTTAGGCATTGGAACTGATTTCAGTTGGCTTGCATAGGCAATATGAATGCCAAGTGGACACAGGCAAGTTCAATGAAGCGCGGATTTGCCTTTGTACATTTGGAATTCATATTGCCTTTAACGCCACCTAAAAGCGGTTCAATATTTATATTGACCATTTTTGGAATATGCTTATCTCATAAAAAATTCAATTACACTTATCAATATTTAGCGTTTAGTTCAAATAATGTATGTATCGTGTATGCTTGTTCAACGAATAGAACAGCCATCGCCCGGGGAGGTTCAGTGGTAGCCAACGGAACAATTATGACGTCATAATAATGATGACGTCAACAATCGGTCCATGGCATTCATAGCCTATGTGAATGCCAACTGAATTTGGTAGGGATGTATAGTGGCAATGCCATACGATGGCAAATATGTATAATTGAGTTCATGTCAAAGAGAAACCTACGTGACCTAATGAGAAAAATATATCAAATAAAGTTAAACTTCGAGTATAATTTATATGAACAAGAGATTAGACGTTATAACTAAGAGTTAATAGTATAAAATGTTTGACCCAGCGATCAGAATATTTATATATATATTGAATACTGTTAGTTCTAAATTATGAACGATACATGAACGATTTATTGGAATATATGATAGAGATAATTTGCAATTATAACCTTCAATGTACGCGACTCAGCCCACGTGACGTATTTAGGAATTAACTCATAGGGATAGATATTGATTGTTATTGACTATTACGAGTTGGGAAGTTTGTTTCTCTCATAACTCGAGTTAAGTGGTTTTGTGACGTCACGTCACGTGATACGTTATTCACTCTGGGAGTGATGAAATCTAGTGCAGGTATGGGGACATCAGTTTTATTTTTTTCAAAAGCCAACAGCGTTATAATTGGAACACAATTTGACGCCTATGGAAATTGATGGAAGTTTTATCCACCGGGATACCTTTCTTGAATATAAGTTAAGTTGTGTACTTCATTAGAATTTGTCGTGACTAAAAATTATTCTAAAGAAACAACGCTTTCATATCAGAAAAGACAAGATGCATATACATATATATTCTAATTTGGGTTATATGTATAGAGTTATATACAACGGAACATACAGTCACTCTACGTCCAAACTTTCGGGCTTAGCCCTTCCTCAGTGATTGAATGTTCCTCTCTCTTTAGTCGCATCCATATTTGAAAACAGTTCACACACAAAGAAGAAGTTTTACTTGTGGTCAGGTTCCAGCGATTTATAGATGTTTGTCACCCGTCACATGGGACAACACTTTCACACTTAACAAAGCATAACGCTTTTCTTAGTTGTAACTTGAAATATTGTGTATGCTATTTACTAATAGTTCATTGCTAGACAGGTGGATATTTGTACTGTATTTATTAGCACTGTATATTGTTGTTTTCTTCCTTCTAGCGAGTTGTTTATGAATAAGACAACAGCTGACATTATATCACGGCGTCATTTTTGCATGTTTACCTGCACAACAAATGCACGTGCTAATGTCCAAACAATGAGTATGGCCACATATATAAACAACGTCTGTCAAAACAGATTAGCATTCAAAGATTTCTTGTTAGATTTCCTACAAGTGTTTACGGTATATCGGCGAAAGATAAGGACCCACACGTGTATATAAAGACTGCGGCTTCCGTTATTGCGGACAACACGCGCATCGCCAATCGTTTATCTGCGCATAATTGCGGCTGACATCTTGTTATTCTCCCACCATGCATATATCATTCTCTGTACAAGTTAGAGATATATAGACTTCCAATGGTTAGAATACTGTTACCGGTAACTCAGTTTACTATGTACCGAGTTTTGTTATAGATAAATCGTTTTCGTACCTTCGAGAGAAGGATACAAACATGGCGAGGGAGAAACCGAGCTGGAATGTTTGTAATGATACCGCCGGCGGCGACGTCATACATGCGTCGAACACAAAATAATAATGTACATACCATGCCGATAAGCGTCGTCATACACGCGCGTCTAAACCCAATACTCTGCAGATAAGCGTCGCACATATATACACGTCAAGCGTTACAAGAGCCGTCATATACATGTACACTGCACATGTACGCTTTTCGAATACGTATATACGTTGCATATTTGCTTTGTTCAGCTCGCGTATAACGCTTGTATAGTAAGTTTCGTCACCTAGTACTTAACATCGTCACACATACCGCGCTCGTTACATACATTGACAGAACGCATCCTCATACACGCGTCTAACCCTATATACATTGGGGATAGAGATTGTCAAATTTTGTTTTACCTGTAAGCTGAAGCTTTGCAGTCCACGTGTCTAGCATAACACACTATATGTATACTTTTCATTATTCACGACACATCATTGAGATAAGTGTCGTCATTCACATGTCTGACGCAAAATTCCATTTTTGTAAACATCGTCATTCACGCTTCTTATTCTACCTACCATGGAGATTTATGTCGTCATTCACGCGTCATAAGTATGAAACTCAATATCGTTGTAATTTTTCTTTAAATCGTTCAAAATGTTTTGTGATTTGGCACGTTTAAGCCTGACATATCATGAAAATAATCATATTTTCTTAATACTTTTGCAACAGTAGCCTATTGATATTCATCCCATAAATTTCCCCCGCACGACAAATAACCAAAAAAACAATACATAAAGGTAGCTAGATTGTACATTGTTGTATTTACAGATTAACAAGCCATATGCGATCTTAAATGAGACACTCGTGGTAAACAGATGCTGTTTAGACAATATGTAACAGCCATGTTTTGGAACAGGGTCTATCTGTTCGCGCTAGATTGTAGATAAGACAGTGTTCGCTTTCACTTGCCTGTGATTGGGGAATGTTCTGTGTTAACATTCCGGGGGCGATGTTTGAAGGGAACGGCCGTAACAAACTTGTCCCTCGGTACTGTTGTATGGAGGAGTGTTCTGTGGAGATTTGTGTAATCTTCATGACACATACTTGGAACTATGCTAATTAGAGTTATTGCACATTTACGTTGATTGGGTGAAAACTATAAGATCTTATTTACCGCGAAGTGAAAGTCATTGGCGCCATGTAATATTGTCTTTATCGACAAAGAGCTTGTATACACGTAACTAGGCAAATGTCTAATTAGTACCGATGAACCTGTCTGATAATTAATTGTAAAATCCGAAACATTTATGACACTGGTTAGACATTTTTCAATGGGATAAATATCTATGTTTGAGGTATAGAGCTAGCTAAGCTACATGTAACCCGGTGTAATCGAGCTATAAGTTGGAACTGCTTTGTAACGATATTGGTGTAGTTATTATAGATGTGTATAGCTACTAGGACAGTGTATTATATGTTCTGGGTTGTATGCACTGTGGTTAGAACATTTACGTACGATGGCCGGAACGTTTTCATTGGCGAGAAATGCAGAAATGAGGCACTAATCAAGCTAACATATAGTTATCGGCATTGACATCAACATCCCAGAACAAAACAATGGCATATAGTGTCAACATACAATGACGAGATATACTACAACATCCCAGACCAAAACAATAGCATAGTGTCAACATACAATGACGAGATATACTACAACATCCTAGATCAACACAATAGCATAGTGTCAACATACAATGACGAGATATACTACAACATCCCAGATCAACACAATAGCATAGTGCCAACATATAATGACGAGATATACTACAACATCCCAGAACAAAACAAAAGCATAGTTTCAACATATAATGACGAGATATACTACACCATTCCTGAACAAAACAATGGCATAGTGTCAACATACAATGACGAGATATACTACAACATCCCAGAACAAAACAAAAGCATAGTTTCAACATACAATGACGAGATATACTACAACATCCCAGAACAACACAATAGCATAGTGTCAACATACAATGACGAGATATACCACAACATCCCAGAACAAAACAATAGCATAGTGTCAACATACAATAACGAGATATCCTACAACATACCAGAACAAAACAATGGCATAGTGTAAACATACAATGACGAGATATACTACAACATCCCAGATCAACACAATAGCATAGTGCCAACATATAATGACGAGATATACTACAACACCCCAGAACAACACAATAACATAGTGTAAACATACAATGACGAGATATACTACAACATCCCAGAACAAAACAATAGCATAGTGTCAACATACAATAACGAGATATACTACAACATCCCAGAACAAAACAATGGCATAGTGTCAACATACAATAACGAGATATACTACAACATCCCAGAACAACACAATAGCATAGTGTCAACATACAATAACGAGATATACTACAACATACCAGAACAAAACAATGGCATAGTGTAAACATACAATGACGAGATATACTACAACATCCCAGAACAAAACAATAGCATAGTGTCAGCATACAATGACGAGATATACTTCAACACCCCAGAACAAAACAATAGCATAGTGTCAACATACAATAACGAGATATCCTACAACATACCAGAACAAAACAATGGCATAGTGTAAACATACAATGACGAGATATACTACAACATCCAAGAACAAAACAATGGCATAGTGTAAACATACAATGACGAGATATACTACAACATCCCAGAATAAAGCGTCAGAACACAAATACAAAATATACCAAAGCGTCAGAACACAAGTACAAAATATATTAAAGCGTCAGAACACAAAAACAAAATATACTAAAGCATCAGAACACAAAAAGAAAATATACCAAAGCGTCAGGACACAAGTTCCAAATATAACAAAGCGTCAGAACACAAATACAAAATATACCAAAGCGTCAGGACAAAAGTCCAAAATATACCAAAGCGTCATGATACATTTACAAAATATACCAAAGCGTCAGGACACAAATAAAAAAAAAATACTACAGCGTCAGAACACAAATACAAAATATACCAAAGCGTCAGAACACAAGTACAAAATATACCAAAGCGTCAGAACACAAATACAAAATATACCACAGCGTCAGGACACAATTACAAAATATACCAAAGCGTCAGAAAACAAGTACAAAATATATCAAAGCGTCAGAACACCAAAAACAAAATATACCAAAGCGTCAGAACACCAAATACAACATATACTACAGCGTCAGGACACAAGTACAAAATATACCAAAGCGTCAGTAGACAAGTACAAAATATAATACAGCGTCCGGGCATAGGAACAAAATATATCAAAGCATCAGGACATGAGTACAAAAAATACAAATGCTTCAGGACACAAATACAAAATATACCATATCATCAACACAAACGCTAAACATATATTACATTTCCAACACACAAGGGTAAACTACACTACAGTGTCGTCACTCCAGGACAGACTGTCCTACAATGTTCAGTTCTTTACAGACGGCAGCATATACTACAGCGTAGAAACATTCAAGGAGAACCTCAAAACATAATGACACTGCATACAAAAACGTCAACACATATTGACAAATACATACCAAAAGATCAACACACTAGGCTATAAGCAATAATGATGAATGTATAGGTCTGGCGGATTGGTCAAAGAATAATATAATGTATAGAGCGAGGTTTTATTTCATGAACTGCTCCTACCTTCATTCACCCAACCAACCAACCAACCAACCAAACATTCAGAACAACTTCAATTCTAATATAAATATAACTATAGATGTGTATCTATATGTTTTACGTGAAATAACAATCGGACAGTAATTGTCTCAATCCTTAAGTGAAAAGAACATGATTTTTTGGGAACAGGACAAAAAAGAGAATACTCAGTATTGTTTATTTGTAATTTATGAGAAATGGAAGCATGAACCGTGGGCTCCAGACTTTCATTTGAAAGTCCTGGCTTCACATTATGGCAGTACCATTTATTTATATCTATGTAGTTTTTATAATTCACAATATTTTAAAAATGATAATGAAATTTTGCAAAATGAATTTACCACATCATTTTCTTAAAGAATTCAATAGAAGCTGCCACGCTACCGTTACTGATAGATGTGGCAAATTGGGCGAATATTAAAAAAAATGCCAATAGTGAGGTATGCTAAGCAAGGGAACTGGGACATGAAGGGTCTTTCAAAGAAGAGAGCAATACAAACACCCTAAATATGGCTGCAGTAGATTTATTTTGGGCGCTTCTGTGTCCCAATGTAGAGGGAACAAACGCAAATCCCCCATTCTGCAGGGGGTTCCCACATTAGTCGCCTCTTACAATCAGGCAGTAGGTAACAGAAGATGTCTATATATGCTATCGTTTACGGATACAGTAGTCGTGGTAACAGTAACTGAGATTGACGTTAAAAATGGATGTTCTTGAGGTTATGGACAACAGCAAAATAAACGTGATGTTGATATATGTGTGTTATTTGTTCATGCTTTGTTAACAAAGCAACGTATTGAAATATCTTTTTATAGATATTAATATTTAAATGGGAACAACGAAAGTCAACATAAATAACACACAAACCATTTTTACACACGAACACATTTTTTTAATGTTTGATCGATCCTTTTGAAGCTTTATAATCGAGCAAAAAGTTTATACAGTGAATAAATTAAATACGACATACATTTTGTAAATATATTTCCTTGATTTATTAAGCTTTGAGTTAACAATAAATAATATTTGACACATTTAAACATTTGAATTTCAGTTTTGTGAATATCCTTTGATTAACAACTAATATTGTGCGCTGTTTATCGCGATAATTGCTCGAAAACCACGTGAATAGCATCGAGAATAATGCAGAAACATCTTCCTATTGGCAAATAGGAACTCAAAACGATCTATTTAGCCTGTCAATTTGCCAATGCCAGACAGGCTTGTATACCAAACATTCTGGCAAGTGTATCAACAACTGCCCAGCCAAATAAACAGCCTCGTTCTGATATGTCCAACCCTCTGATTCTGCGTTATTTCTACCTCAGTCATTTTATGTTGTCGTTTTCACCCTGGTGCAAGTCTGCACCTTCGTTTTCTGCAGACTACTTAGCTTACTGTAGTTATATTTATAACCGTATCTATACCCATTATGTTGTCTTCGTTCCCGAGGGTTACCGTTACCTTGGTGACCAGATCAATCTCTTTTGAGTAATGACGCAGTTTATAATACATACTTAACTCATTATTAATTTTGAATTCTTTAGTAAGTCTCTGTTATTTTTAAGTTCCTTTGATTAAGGGATTTTTACCACCTCGCCCTACTGTTCAGACTAAGTTTGGATGTCTACTACTTGGCCCCTAGCATCACCGATGAATCCAGGAAGGACAGCTTTACAGTGCAGTGTAATTCACTGTTGGCATACTGTTATTATTATCTTATGTTGTAGGTTCAACCACACCGTCTTACGTTCATCTTCCAATCTCCAACCATCTTTAAATCCTCACATTGGAGCCTAAATCTGTCTATTTGCGTGCACATTTTTATTGTCTGAGACAGTCATCAATTAAGTTGTCGTTTAAATGGTCACAGAGCGAGACTTCTCTTGGAATCTTTCTTATGTCTAGATCAACGTAAAGTAAATCATTCAATGAAAATTCATGAATGGAAGGAATACAAACATTTGTTGTCCTGATAGAATTGCTTTTTATTGGTGTCAAAACAAGATTAATATGGTATTCAACGACTCTAGTTAAAATGTAAGGCTTTATTATATCTTTATTCTGAGATGATTTTATCTTTCTCTAATACTTCATTATAGTTTGGTGTCTGTTTTCAACCATCACTATATGGAATATTTGTCATTTCTCTTCTGTAATCCATTCTGTGGTGCCTCACCCAACAACCGTCGCCAATTGACCTATTTTGTATTTGTGTACTTTGTTGCTATCCTAACTGTGGTGTCTCACCTGACAAGGGACACTTGTCGTCAAGTGACCTATATGTTGTTTTTTCTACTCTGTTTCTATCCAATTTTTGGTGTCTTACGTAACAACCGTCGTCAAGTGACCTATATTGAATTGTCTACTTTGTTGCTATCCTTTCTGTGGTATCTCACTTGACAACCGTCGTCAAGTGATCTATATTTTATTTGTCTATTTTGTTGCTATCCTTTCTGTGATATCTCACTTGACAACCGTCGTCAAGTAACCTATATTGCATTTGTCTTTTTTGTTGCTATCCTTTCTGTGGTATCTCACTTGACAACCGTTGTCAAGTGACGTATATGTTGTTTTTTCTACTTTGTTTCTATCCAATTTTGGTGTCTTACGTAACAACCCTCGTCACGTGACCTATATGCTGTTATCTACTGTACTTTGCGGCTATCCTATCTTTTTTGTCCCACTTGACCATCGTCGTCAAATGACCCATATGTTGTTTGTCTTCTCTGTTTCTATCATATCTGTTTTGCTTCACTTGGTAACTGTCGTTAAGTGACTTATATGACTATGTCTACTTGGTTGCTATCGTATCTGTGGTGCCTCACTTGACAACCATCGTCAAGTGACCTACATATTGTATTTGTCTACTTTGTTGCTATCCTTTTGTGGTGTCTCACTTGACAACCGTCGTCAAGTGACCAATATGCTGTTATCTACTTTTTTGCTATCATACCTGTTTTGCTTCACTTGAGAACTATCGTTAAGTGACCTATATTGTATTTGTCTACTTTGTTGTGATCCTATATGTGATGACTCAATCAACAACCGTCGTCAAGTGACCTATATTGTATTTTTAGCTAAGGCGTGAGCCGCCAGCTATTGGTATTACTTTAGTTAATGAGCTCAGATATTCATAAATGTCGATTTCACACAGACGGCCTCTAGCGGTAGTCACTGGTACTAAATTGAATCATATACCGGACCTACTGTCTTTATTATGCGTAACTTTGGACTCAAATGCACTTGAATGGCTTGTAAATATCATTACTTTTCTTTATAGAACATATGATCTTATCACAACGTCGTATTCTTATTGAAAATGCACCCTGTTTATCTCAATCGGGAACTGCTACTTGAATGTAGGTCATGCATGCTACACGCAACTTCCGGTAAAAATACTTCAGTTAATGAGCTCAGATATTCATAAACGAGACATAACGTCACCTTCTAGTAATACTAAACAAACTGCAAATAAAATCCATTACCACGGACTCAAGTTCACTCAAACGTCATTGGATATAATCTTATTCTTAGTTAGAACTAAGTATCCTTCTAAAACTTCGTATTTACTCTTGGAACTGTCGCTGGATTAACCCTTTACACGGAAATATTGTCCTGTGATTGGCTAAAATTGGTGACATTTACGTCCCTGTTTACAATTATATATTGCGTGGTCAGAGCTATGAAGCGGTCCTGTTCCAACTAACTGAGGATAATCAAAAGTGCTAATCAGTAATAATATATCTGATTCACGCTTCATATGATTATAATGTTATCAAAATATTGCATATTCGTTCATCGTTAAAATAACAAATCCTTACTAAAAACTCTAAAAAAAGAAACGACGGCCATGTTAGATCACGCGTGATGTTATCCGTTTCCTTATATGGCCTTCACGGCCAAATATAGTATTACTACTGATGCGGTCATGTTTACTACAATTTCCATATTTGGTCATGACACCCATATTTAGACGTCTGACCTATATCGGAAAGATTGAGGAAGTTTCCAACATGGCAGTCAATTAGGATTTCGCTTGCACTTGTTACGTAAACTTGATAATTTAACGAAATATAAGGCGGAGTATAACTTACAATTATGTAGGAGATCAACATAAAAAGTTCATATTACAAACCTATTAATGGATACGGATCCTGTCAATTAATTCTAAAATCGCCTCCGTGTGATTCACACCAGGCTTGCCTAACTAAAATGGGATCAACCGGCCGGGGCAGATGAGACCGGGAATCATGTTAGAACTAGCCACTGTCCTTCTCTAGTTCCATATTGGTATTCTAACCTGAAGGCTTTTTTTACCTTCGCAGTATTATCATTTTGTTCTATTTTCATCATAAGATATGCTATTGCATTTTTATATCGCCTTCTCGCTAATTACAGCTCAGCCAGAAACGAAAATATGCTCCGATAGGCCTACATTTTATATGTCTGTTGGTGTGATTTGTGTTTTTCGTTTATTGAAGTATTACCATATAACAGGACTCTTTTATTTCAATATACACAAAAACAACAACACCTTCGGAATGATTTCAGACATATACTGCGGGAAAACACGAGTGATCTCCCTTACATTTAGACATGCGCACATTTTACTTTCGTTTTGTGTAGGCCTAGACATCATTCGCAACGCGAAGCGGAAAAGACGAAAATGCAGGCGAGTGTTGACTTAATGTTAGGCATGTTGTTTAAGCAGCATTGACAATGAACAATATACATACACTTCTGCAACGTTTACCTACTACTGATTCATAAATAAGGCTATGTATCCCGATTTCGGTGACTTGTGGCCAAGCATGCGGCCGAAGCCGCAGAGAATGGCGCATGTTGTCAGCGGCGATGACAAAAAGGAAGGTGCTTCTACGGTATGTATAGCAGTTATTATGCAAAAACAAACATAATAAACGGACGTTTTACTCTAGTGAATTACAGCGTCACGAGGAACGTCTTTCTCCAGACGTGTTGCAAAATTTTCGAACTGCTTAGTTGCAAACTGATTTCACTTAAGCGTTGTTTGTGAGGATATTTGGCCTTACATTTCTTCTCATTCAGTTAAAAAAAAACATGTTATAAACATTGTATTATTAGATTCATTGTGATGTTGGCTTTCATTGAAGTTTCAATTGTTATACTACTTGATGTTTTGGAAACTTAAACAAGTATAGTAGTTCTAAATATTATGAAATGACAGAAACATTAGGCCAAACAAATTACTTGTGTTTCTACTATCAGAAAAAAATAGGGTAGGTATGTATTAGCTAGGCATTTTATTGTTAATTTGAAAAATATCTTTACTGCGCTAATATAGAGCAGGAGTTCTGACTTTAACAGTGCATATAAAAACTTAAGGGTATTGTAGAACACAAATCTGAGATAAGTCTGGTTAACCACACTGGTGTCGAACACACCAATAAGTATAGTGTGTATAATATATCATAGTTTATACACATCATATTACTATTAGTGTGTCCAGTATCTGTGGGGTTAGCATAAACTCAATATTTGTTTTAAACTTTTAATTGGCCTTATATAATGATCATTTATAGGTCAGACAGGGTTTGGTTTCCAATTCGGAAACTAGACCTGTTAAAACAGTTATCATTTGTAATTTAGAGATTAAATATTTCTAAGCAGAAAAAAATGAACTATAAATATTTTTCAACCTTTTCTGAGTTGTACAATTTTAGAGTATCTTCTGTCTGAAATCTGAACATAACTTGTTTTATGATAAATGTGTAAAACAATTCCTCATACTGGGGTAAAGTTTTTCTATATATAGTCCCAAAAACTACAGATAAAATCCTTGAGCACGTACAAGATACAAAAATATATATTTTACGTCCATTTTGCAAAACATACAACATAAGCTACAAAGACAAAACATGAGTATAATAACAGAGACCAAAATATTACAACATGGAAAAATAAAATAAAAACATGTATGTACATGTAGTATACTGTAAGCTCAGAAAAAGAGTTTATCACTTGGAAAGCACTTAATAGGCACATTGAACACGGTAAGCACATCAGCACATGGTAATTTAAGCACATTTAGAACATTTGCATACAGCACATAAAAAACAAAACCATAACATGGAAAGCTTATTAGCACATAGTAGGCACATTTGCACATTGTAAGCAAAATAAAGGAGTGCAATGGACATCTCCATGTTTCCTGGTTAATTTCTTCTTTATGGAAACAACCAGGGGAGAGTGATGTTCTGCTTCATCTTTTGTATTAATGAAAACCGTGAATATCTAAGTGCGTGTGTTTAAACTAATTTTGTTTTGTTTTTACTGGTACCTTTTTATGTACACATGTTTTACCACCTAAGGAATTAGATGTCTTAAGCCCCCATATGATGTGCTGTTATAAGTTGAATTTAATGTACATTTTGTTTATATTTAGTTCTGCTACCAAAGAGATTGACTTATTGAAATGTTTTTGAAACATTTTAATGAACTCCTCAGCTTTAATGCCTTATTTCTCACTATACAAGCTCATATTGCTATGCCTCCTATTTGTTTGAATATCATCTCTAAACATTATTGCTGGTGCAGAAATTATATGGTAACTATGTTCTATTTTAGGGGGGGAAAGCAATCAATATTACAACAGACAGGGATGGTTATTGATGGGAGAAAGGAGGATGAGAAATAGGAACTGTACCAACTCTCTCATACCTTTGAGGACTTCATGAACTTTTTCAAAAGGCTGCAAGAACTATACCAACAGTGACATGACATTTTGAAATCTGTCAGTTACTTTATAGAGGAGGAACCTCTGACTAAATCATTTTCTCTCAGACACATGAAAGCCGAGTCCACAGATCCTTCCATCAGCGAATAGTTCAAATGTAGTTCAAATGCTTTCCTCGCAAACTTTTCCTTAATGGAGAAGTCAGTGATCTTTACTTGGAACAGATTGAATCTGTGAATATTGATGCTGAAAGCCTGATGAATGTGATTGAACAGCCCCTACTTGATGCTGAAACCCTGATGAATGTGATTGAACACCCACTACTGACTAAGGGCACAAATGTTGGAAACAACGTTTGTTTTGATCAATATAACACTATGGGTGGTGGGAGCAAATTGGAAAAAAAATTAAAAGTATGTTTTTAAAGATAGAAATACTGGTCATGGCTTCCTTTTAGTTTTTGTCCAATGAATTAAAAGTCAACGCAAATGTTAAGTAGTAAAAGAAATGTAAGATCCCTGGTATACATTGTACTTTTAACAATGCTTATGATCAATATCAATAAAATAAAATAAAAGTTATAATATGTAACTTGATATTTGTTAACTTCGCTCGATTTTACTGTGTCCAACATTTGATATTAAATCTTGTGTGATATATGAGAGGGATAGCACACAAGATTGTATCAATGTCAATGAAAGCAATTATTTCTTAAGTTTTCAACCATATTTCTTGAAACTTCATTTCTAAATTTCATACATCAATTGTTCAAGACAGTTTTAAGGTCAATTTCATTCAGTCAAGGTGAAGGCTACAGCTTCACAACCTGTTCATGTACATGTGACAGAGAAATTGTCAGTGCATTCCTAACTAAGTATTCAAACCAAATTTTATAAACCTTGATCCATCATTCTCAACATTAAATCATGCACTACCTGTTTGCATATACACAAGCAACCTCAACTTTCAATAAGTCCTGTTGTCAACATTTGTTGCACAATGCTATCAGTTCTGAAACCAACAATCATGACAACTGTAATAACATAGTATGTGTTCTAGCTGGTACATTTGCAGTACTCTTTTGAAATGTATTTGAAATTAATATGTGCATCTTATTTCAAATGCTAGCCTATGAAGATGATAAAGCTGAACATATGCTATAAAGTTGTTGTTTTCTTTGTGAAGAATTTATGCAATGGAAATAGAGGGAAAATAATGTAACTCTCCTAATCTTGTGTGTGTGTGTGAGTATGTATGTTTATATTTTGTTTATCTTATTCAATATTGAAACATACAACAATGTATCATATTGAATTAGAGTGCTTTTTATATTATTTGTTCATGGGAACACAGATTCAAAATAGTTCCATTTTTCATAAGAAGAGACCTTTTCACTGCAGTGAATATGTAAAACACTTTATTTAAAAGTTTTTCAAAATTATTGAGAGACTTGTAAATTTATGGGTAGCAGTAATCCACTTGCTTATCCACAATTTAGTTTCGGCAAGTAAACATCCTTATAAATATTGTTCTGTAACAATATACACTGACTGATGCAAAATTGAAACTTGAACAAAATTCACACGTATTAAAAAGCATGCCAACCCTGGTCGATGTGCACACTTTACAAGATAACTTGCTTGAATATATATTGATCAATATACAAACTTAGACGATAAGTTCAAAGTTGAGTGAAATCCATGCCTAATTAATTAGCATACTGTACTCTGATTGGTCAATGGTTTTATGCCAAGTAACTTTGTTAGATAAGGCAAGGGTTGATATCTTATTCAACAACAAAGGCAAAGTTCAAAGATGTTCACAATCTGTGCATAATCTATTCAATGGTTTAAAATAATCAGGTATTGGTCAAAGGGGTAAATGCCAGTTTCAGTTTTTAATGTTCTATGAAATACATTGTATGGACAAAGGGAAGCAATTCCAAATTCCTATGCAAATTAATTATCCAAAGGTTTAAAATGATATATTCTAGAGGAAACTTGGTACCACTCTTCTGACAAACCTATAAAGATATACTGTACACACAAGAAGAATAACTTCACAGTGGTACACTTTTACATAAAACTTTGATTCATAACAAATTAACAGTAAATCCTTCTGTACAATATGATTGGAACTTCGTCTTTATTTTGTTCTCCATTCCAAAAATAATATATATATCTTTTGCCTTAGCTTTCAGTACTTTCAGTACTTTGATTCTACTTTGTTGCTATCCTTTCTGTGATATCTCACTTGACAACCGTCGTCAAGTGACCTATATTGAATTGTCTATTTTATTGCTATCCTTTCTGTGGTATCTCACTTGACAACCGTCGTCAAGTGACCTATATTGAATTTTCTACTTTGTTGCTATCCTTTCTGTGGTATCTCACTCAACAACCGTCGTCAAGTGACTTATATTGAATTTTCTACTTTGTTGCTATCCTTATTGTGGTATCTCACTTGACAACCGTCGTCATGTGACCTATATTGAATTTTCTACTTTGTTGCTATCCTTTCTGTGGTATCTCACTTGACAATCGTCGTCAAGTGACCTATATGGAATTGTCTATTTTGTTGCTATCCTTTCTGTGGTATCTCACTTGACAACCGTCGTCAAGTGACCTATATTGAATTGTCTATTTTGTTGCTATCCTTTCTGTGGTACCTCACTTGACAACCGTCGTCAAGTGACTTATATGTTGTTTGTCTACTCTATTGATGTCACACGTGGCAACCATATGTTTATTTCTCTACTATATTGCTATCATTTGCATTGCGAATCTCTTTGTAACCGTTATCATACGTTTCCCTCACAACAAGAGATTTACAGCTTGCCACAATCAGAAGTAAAGTATTATGTAGTAGTCACTAGTGGTACACACGCCAATCGTATGGTTTACTACTTTTCGAACGAACAGGCCTACACTGAAATGTTAGACCCTTCACAAACTAAAGAGTTCTGATTATATTGGTGGCTGTTCCAATAGATGAGTACCTGATTGGAAGTGCGGGTGTACTTAGGTGAGCTGATGCGCGTGTGCAGATAGACGTGTGTATGTTAAAATGATGTTGTTCATTTCCTTCAGTAAGTAATACTTATTTGTATTGTAAATGATATGAGAGCCTAATCACACGGTATGTGCGAATTTGGACTCTTAGTGCAGGTAGAAAAGGAGACCTGTCACATTTACTATACTTGTATTAAGTGTATAATTATACTGTCACAAATTATGTTTTTAAAAGAGCATTACCGCATGTGGTGCAGGAAACGGGTACCCCACTAGTCATATCTACATATTTGACTCCTTTTCGGGGGATTAAAGGCGTCCTCCCGCTTGCTTTAGTGTTTTCGCTGTTCATTGTCGTATCATTTTGTACTGGTTTTGAAATTTGATATTGTTCTTTTGTGTTTATGCTAGACTTTTTTGTTGACAATTTGTTTGGAATAGTTGTAACTATGTTGATAGCCTTGACAAGGCTTGCGCACAATACTTTAACAGCCAGTATCAATTTCGTGCTGAAGCATGCGGTGTAAAGTGTTGCCAAAGTGCTGATTTTAACAAGGACAACACCAATCGTGCATTTTATTTTGCATTCCATATTGTCGTATCATTTTAATACAGGAAGTCGTTTTGTAATGTTCCAATATAGCCTTCACCGTCTGAGGGATAATTAAAAATTAACAAAATTACTTTTAATTTCTAATCGCAAATGATTTAAGACGAAAAACGAATTAATATGTAAATAAGAACAGTCCAATATTTAACACATACAGTAAGAACATTAGCCGAGATATATGACTACAGACGAATTGTGGTTGTTTGAAATGACAGAATGTACATACACAAAAAGGCACAGCATCTGCTAGCTATAACTTGTCCGAAGCATCAATAAATCTAGACGTGTATATATTTCACGCGCTTTGCGTGGGCCGGTGCTCAACACATAACTTTCTATTTTTAGACGTTGTCGAATTCTGTTGGTGCTGGTTTGATATAATATTGCAAAAGGTTTCTACCTACCCTACGTAATGTAGTACGAGCAATTTTCAACGTATTTGCCCTAGGGCAGTACATTAAATATTACAGAACTAGGTAGACATGTCTGTCTAGATCATATAAACATATAGTTTATGCTCTGGACAATTAAAAAAATACCAACCCTCTTGTACGAAACATCCCGATGCTGTTAATAACCTAATGCAACGTTGAGTCGGTGGGTCATTTTAAAGGAAAATCTGAAGCAATACTAAACCAACGAGGAATTTCCAAATTTATGCTTTTGCCATTTATTTTTTCATAATTTCTCTATAGCTCGCTTTGTTGTTTTTCGTATTGTGTTCAAGGTATGTTGCTGTCATTCTGTTTTGTTATTTCTCTTTTTGTCTTATACTTTTCCACCTTGTTACTTTTTTGTATGGTACGTTTCATTTGGCAATTTAGTTCTATAATAATTGTTATAACTAGTAAATAGGGCTATTTTAATCGTTATAGGTAGTAAAAGTGCTATTAAAATTGTAATAGTGAATA
Source organism: Mizuhopecten yessoensis (assembly GCF_002113885.1). Lineage (NCBI taxonomy): Eukaryota > Metazoa > Mollusca > Bivalvia > Pectinida > Pectinidae > Mizuhopecten > Mizuhopecten yessoensis. Next base: position 196,265 of record NW_018408451.1, read on the forward strand.
GTGCTATTATAATCGTTATAATTAGTAAAAGTGCTATTATAATTGTAATAGTAAATAGTGCTATTATAATCGTTATAGTTAGTAAAAGTGCTATTATAATTGTAATAGTAAATAGTGCTATTATAATCGCTATAATTAGTAAAAGTGCTATTATAATTGTAACAGTAAAAAGAGCTATTATAATCGTTATAGTTAGAAAAAGTGCTATTATAATTGTAATAGTAAATAGTGCTATAATAATCGCTATAATTAGTAAAAGTGCTATTATAATTGTAATAGTAAATAGTGCTAATATAATCGTTATAGTTAGTAAAAGTGCTATTATAATCGTTATAGTTAGTAAAAGTGCTATTATAATCGTTATAGTTAGTAAAAGTGCTATTATAATCGTTATAGTTAGTAACATTGTTATTATAATCGTTATAGTTAGTAAAAGTGCTATTGTAATCGTTTTAGTTAGTAAAAGGGCTATTATAATCGTTATAGTTAGTAAAAGTGCTATTATAATCGTTATAGTTAGTAACATTGTTATTATAATTATAATAATAAATAGTGCTATTTTAATCGTTATAATTAGTAAAAGTGCTATTATAATTGTAATAGTTAGTAAAAGTGCTATTATAATCGTTATAGTTAGTAACATTGTTATTATAATTGTAATAGTAAATAGTGCTTTAATAATTTAATATAAAGTAAATATCAATAATCTAGTAATAGTTAGTAGAAAGTGCTAATAAATAGTTCCAATATAATCGTGATAATAAAGACTGCTATTTAATTGTAATAATAGGTAAAAAGTATTACATTTGCATTATAATCGTAATACTAAAAGTGATATTATAATCGTAATGGTTAATTTATAGTACTATTATAATCAAAATAGCTAATAGTACTATAATAGTCATAATAGTTAGTCTATAGTGCTATTGTGATCGCAATGCAGTAAATTGTGGACGTTATTGTTATATCATGTAGTAGACAGTAATACATTGTACATCGTAAAGTGCCATTATCGTTACAATGAAGTTCATAGTATAATTGTGATGTTGTAGTTACAATGTAGTAAATAGCGTTCAGATGTTAATGTGTGGGTACAATGTTGTAAAACAGTTGTATGGATATCATAATAACAGGGTAGTTGTAGTGATATCATGGAAGTAACTTAACAAACGACTGTTCCTTACTACATTTTGTAATAACAGTTTATCCGGGATCTTGAATAGATGTTTGGTAAAACTTGGTATTACTCATCGAATATTGTAATAGATACTAGTAATACATTGTATACACTGGACTTTCTTAAATAATAACTTTTATGTATCTTTTCTCTGTCCTTTTTTATGTGAATGTAGCATATACTATTCATTTAAAAAGCGATACACAGAAGGATTAAAATTGTAGGAAAATGATAGAATTATTCTACGTAAACAGTCTCAATCATATAATATGCGCTTCCAGTATTTCTAGCTGAACTTGTTTGTTGGTTGTAGCCTCGTTGTCAGATTTAATTCTGGCACGGTTTACACGACTTACTAAATTATGTATAAATTATAAGCTGTAGCAAAAGGTTATGAATGTAACTTAATAAAGAGGCTTTTACTGGCACCCTTTCCCTTCGATGTGTTTTCACACTTCTGACATAGAATTTCATTCTTTTGCACTTAGTAACACTAACGAGTCCTAAATGGATCAATTGGCCACACACATAATAATGTGTTTGGTTGTTGCCACCTTATCCCAAATGTCTAGTGAACATTTGACGCATTACTTCCAATATGCACTTTGTTTTGACATCAAATTGAAATCAGTCTCTACCGCCGAAAAATAGCTTCGACTGGAATGGTAATATGGGTGTTGGTCAGTCTGGAGTTTTAAATTTCTTTAAACTTTATCATATTATTCCAAATTAAGAATGCTGCTTTATCGTTTTACATTTATGTTGGGTTCCTATTTAGTACAACGCTTTCTCATCACATGGCGATAGTTTGGTACAAACATCACACGAACTACTCCATGTGTTATTCCTTATTCTAATCTGTTGATTTTGTTTAGTCTTGTATTATAGTATAACCTATTAGCACCTTAGCCTCCAAATTGTTTTGACACCTGCAATCTTTCCCATTGTTTCATCAATAACATTGATGGTACTATTGTAAAATCGTGTTTCGAAGTCATGATTGAGTACAATGTCAGGTCAATATATGTCACGTGTACTGTCATGTTGGCGACATCACAATTCTATCAAATCTGTTTGTTTCTGGCAGCGATACGTACATTGTATGTCCCATCTACTGTATAGCACACGATGTTCTCGTGCACGCACTTGGAGTGAAGACTTATCACATCAGTGTGTTTTTGTGCCTTTCGTTAGTTCTTTGTGTCAAATATTATTTAACATCTGTTTCTGTCACATGCACGATACAATCCTGCTACATGTAACGCGTGACTGTTTTGTCACGTGCTCACAGCTCATAGCCAAGTACACAGGAAGCTTGGAGCGCTGTTTCCTTGTAGGTATTGACTAATGATGTTGTTTTTGGCATTTTATGGAATACGGAAATACAGGATCTCATGTGTACAGACAATAGTCTAATAAAGGCCAGCATTGACCTGAGTGGTATTTAGGTCAACTTCAGATGCTACTGCTACATTAATATATAAGAGGAATCTATATTTGTCATTAAGTTTATTTTAATGTTTCCCGAAAAAGAAAAAAAGGCTAAGACTGGGTAAAATCAGAATGCCATATTAAAAGGTTCAATTTTCTTCTTTTACCTTAAATAAAAATAAATAAAATAAAATAATAATAATGCACATTATAATAATAACTATCTATCTTAGTTAAACAATACGTGTATAATGAATAGGTTCCTTAAAAACCTCCCAGTGACTCTTGTTTGTTCATTCGTTGTTCTTACTGTTGTCTTATTTATGACTTTGTTGTTTAATCTGTTGTCATTACTATGTGTTGACATTGTATGGCTCTAGGTTTCATTGTTTGCGATACAAAGCAGCAATTTATTTTATCTTCTGTCTTCAGTTCTTGTCTAAGGGTAAGTTGCTGAGGTTAACTTCCATCTAGCTATGACTACTTCTCTAACAGAATATAATTGTTATACACTTTGTAAAGTCGATCAACTTGATATAATTTACAGTTCAAAACGGATATTTAAATGCGTTCTTATATTGCAGAACTCGTTTAAAAAGGGAGAGAAACTCAGTGTAACGACCTATACACCTTTAAGTAAGAGTGAACAATTGTAAGCTGATTATTTTATATTTCAGTGCAGTCTGGCGAGGAGACAGCCGTTCCTGTGATCTTAGACGACGAGGAGTCCATTGTACTCTTCACGGACTACGATGACGCAGAGGTAAATATGATAATAATAATGTGCAGTGTATTATGCATGTGGTATAAAATCAATGAAATTGTTAACAAACACAACACTCTGTGGGAATAACACAATTGTCTTCCTTTAATATTTAATGTGATAATGTAACGGTGATAACAAATCAAACCGTTTCAATGCAAACTTGTTTTTTCCTTAAGCGTTATTAACATTAACCATACAAATAAAAGGCAAGATCCACGAGTTGTATCGGAATAGTGAGGTGTCTTACACGATAAATGACGCCTTACACAACGAAAATCACTAAAGATCTACACTACAAGACACAGTAAATATGTTTTTAATCCTACCACAGTCTAAAAGCCAGTAAAGCCGAAATGAGAGTATATTGGCAAATTTAATTCAGTGTAGAATGTAGAAAAGACAAGTCTGTTTACTCGCTTAGTCAACAAAACAGGGAGAGTTCATACTAACATTAATTCATTTGACTGTTCCTTATCAGCCCCTCCTTATGCTAGCCGAATTTATAGTGCTATCTCACTGAAATACCATGCGGAAGTCACCAGCACAGTACTCCGACATACCCTGTCTCTGGCACACATACACACATGAACGCATACACAACAGACATAGAGACACGTCCTTAAATGACCTTAGATGTTAATAGGACGTAAAACAAAATAAAAGAAAACCAAAGTTATCAAATATTTAGAACATTCAGATTCAAGTGCCCATCAAGACAATAAGTCTTCTTAACAACCTATCATTACAGTAAGTCTGAACGGTCCATCAGTACAATAGCTCCTAATAGTACTCCAGTACAGTAAGTCTGAACGGTCGAACAACACAAAAGTCTTAACATCCCATCAGTTCAATACGTTTCCCGGCCCATCAATACAATAAGTTTCAACTGATCATGAGTACAATTAGTGTGAACGGCGCATCAGTATAATAAGTCTTAACGGCCCATCAATACAATAAGACTTAACGTCTAATCAGTACCATTAGACTTAATGGCCCATCAGTACAATAAGAATTCACGGCCCATCAGTACATTAAGTCTTAACGGCCCATCAATACAATAAGACTTAACGGCCAATCAGTACAATAAGAATTAACAGCCCATCAGTACAATAGGTATTAACGGCCCATCAATACAATAAGACTTAACGGCCAATCAGTACAATAAGAATTAACGTCTCATCAGTACAATTAGACTTAATGGCCCATCAGTACAATAAGAATTAACGGCCCATTAGTACATTTAGTCTTAACGGCCCATCAATACAATAAGACTTAACGACCAATCAGTACAATAAGAATTAACGGCGCATTAGTACAATAAGAATTAACGGCCCATCAATACAATAAGACTTAACGGCCAATCAGTACAATAAGAATCAACGGCCCATCAGTACAATAAGTATTAACGGCCCATCAATACAATAAGACTTAACGGCCAATCAGTACAATAAGAATTAACGGCCCATCAGTACAATAAGTATTAACGGTCCATCAATACAATAAGACTTAACGGCCCATCCGTACAATAAGACTTAACGCCCCATCCGTTCAATAAGATTAAACGACCCATCAGTACAATAAGTCTATAAATCAGTAAGCATAATAAATCTGGACGGGCGAATTAATATAGTCAATAAAGTTCACTCATAGTAAAATGAATGCAAAACAATGAATTCGACGTAGTAAAGGTTTGCTTTTTGTTTATTTCGTTATTCGGTGTTGTTATGTAAGCAACTGAATTGATTATATTCAACTTTTTATTAATATACTTATATCAAAGAAATATAAGAAACTCATATCAAAATTCAGCTTTAGTTCATTTTATTTATGCACCGTTCATAAAAATGAAACAGTCGATTCAAGTCAGAGTTCTTGACATCAAAAACATGGACATGACGATCTCATTGGAAACTATTCTATAATCTGTTTTCTTGTGGCATATCATAAGCACTGATTCATTAATATTGCCATGGATGAAATAAATTTACCCGTTTGTGGTAAAATATGTTAACCTGATGTATTTCCCTACAATTTTCTCAAAACCGACTAATACAGGATCTTGCGAAATTTCTTTTACTATACCTACTTTTTCTTAACCCTGTATCATGTGTATTCAATACACATGCTACAGGGTTTGTATAAGAATATAACAATGAATGTAAATAAATGTAAAAAATATAATATTTAGACCATTTAAGTAATTTTCAGCATTTTATGACGGATCTGTTAAGTTGATAATTAAGGTACGTGTCATCAGCTGCGTGCGTATATCATAACAGGATGCGTATGGTAATGTAATGTAACTCGTAGAAATACAAGTGTACCTATATCGACTTGGTAGATGTGTTATCAAATGAGAAACAGACAAAAACGTGCAGCACAGACACGTGGACGTCAGTGTTGGCATTCGTCCTGTAAAATATTTGCATTCTCTGCCTCTTCGGTTGCGTTGAGTACATGGATACACAACTGGAATTTGCTTTTGACATAAGCTGTTCGGGTTTTTGTCCATCTCCACTGCAGTTTCAACAGAGTTGAACGTGTCTTTTCTATGTATATGGTTCTAGTAATTTCATGCATTTTTTCTGCATGTACGAAAGTCGGTAATTAAGTCTATTTTTGCCGCGGGAACCTTTACGCACGTGTTCAAATAGTCCGGTGGCAGTGGAGTCGCGTATTGGTTTGAGGTCATCTATTTTTAGCAACAATCACATTTGATTCTGTTTATATAACGTCTGCTCCGTATTTATGCATATAGACATTCCAGCCATCAAGCGGACCAATGTGCCTTTCATTACCTCGTTCAGATTGTCCTGTCAAGTACAGTTGCTTTCATCTTTCTAGGATTGCAAGAAATCGTTTTCCTGCATTCCTCCTGACCTCTCCAATATGAATGGAAAAGTGTTGATAGAAATCGTGTCGCATAACAAGACGGAAATTCTAAATTCTCTAATCAATTGTGTAAATTGGTTATATTAACAGATGCCTTGGGTACCATAAGAATCACCTACCCTTCCGGAATATCTGGGTTTGGCTCCGGTTTTAGTGGGGTTCGTGTTATTTTTCGTTTAAGTGTCTCATCGGTCCTACTTGGTATATTTTTGGGTCAACTTTGAATTAGTAATATATGTATTCCGTGTCATTTTTCCTGTTTACTTACTTTGATACGATATTTATGGAAGCAATTATCAAAGATTACTCAAGAATAAAAAGTCACTCTGCCATTTGTTTCGTTCAGCAATGACTGGCACTGTTCACGACAATAATGTTATTGGGTGTATATAAGGAAATTCGATTGGCTTTATATATAGAGATATTTGCATATGTTTTCCAAAAACAGTCGTACTTTCGTTCATTTCATTATCTATAGCCATGCGTGAGACCTTGAACACAATATCGCACGAACTCTCAAGATAATGGATTGTTTCTGACAATATGGACAAAGCATATATCCTGTTTCTTCTACTACCTCACGCGCTTGTATGATCACGTGCAGTATATGTTTTCATGTCTTCATAGAAGCAGTGTCAAAAACCAACGACCCCAACGTACTGCAACTGAACAAGATAGTAATTTAACACACATGCAAAACGTAAAGATAAAAACAAAGTCACATTTAAATCCAAATATTTTATTTATTTACTATAAATTGCTGTATTCACACGCACTCAAGATAGTGTCAGTTTTAATGGGAATACCTGTTGTTAGTTTAGTATGGCTTGACCTTGTGTTGACCTTGTGTTGACCTTATATACAATATAAATGGCTACTTTCTCTTTCCAAGTCTACTTCCCTAACCCTACTGCCTACATGTACATACAACTTTCTTTCTTAGATTTCCTGTCCATCTAAAGTCTATAGCCTTTCTGCTTTTTACTGACGTCTACAGGCAGCCTTTTCGTTATTTCATTAATTATTTGTCCACGTATAAACTTCAGCTTCAATTGTTTTATCAATACTGATATATCATTTTTGTTCATCTACTGACTTTTGTTTTACCTTCTCGTTCTCTCCTTACTCTCCTGCCTACGTATTGCCGTCTGCCTTGCTGTTTACGTATATTCTAACAGTGATAACATTTTGGGCTTTAGCTATTTAGAAATCATGTTAAGAAGGTTGGCTACGTTTTTTCTGTTTGAATTTTGTCTGAAGATTGGTAAAAAAAAATTGAGATATCAAACAACAACTGTGAATATTGCCATGTGCTGTGTAACAATGGTATCGGTAAAAACATTATTTATTGTCACGGGCTACACACCTGCTCACAAATATTGTTGTAATTTGATCCAAAGATATTTTCAAAAATATTTACATGTCCACTAAAGCATTAATCTTTTAAACCAATTCAACAAAAGCACACATTTTAAAATGAATATTGAATAAATAAGTATGAGATTTTCCACTACATGGCGATAGGTATACGGAGTTTAAAACAACAAAACGAATAATATCAAAATATTAGAAAATTGTCTACCTATTTTACCTGTGATTTTGGTAAAGTTATCCGCTACAGATTTCTTATGTATTCTAATAACATGATTTTTATCAATGTTTACGTATTTTTGTACTTCTTTCAAGTAATGTAAATTGTTCCACCATGTAAAAGGTTTTCATATTCCAAAGCTCTGTTAAAAAACAACAAATTATACCATACCCCTCAAACATAACTACAGTACGCATTTTTCTCCCGCAGGACTGTGACGTCATGTCGAACAAAGATGCCATAGTACTGGTGTTCTCGGTAACAGAAAGAGACTCGTATAACTTCGCTGTGGACTGCCTTCTTGATCTACGACAAACACTGAATTCTAACCAGGTCATCATTCTCGTGGCCAACAAAACGGACATTGTCAGAGGACGAGAGGTATCAAGTGAAGGTAAAGAAATGAAATCAGTACCAAGGGTGGTGATTCGTAGTTAAAGAAACAAGGTTGTGACATACCTATTTAACCCATTCCGAAATCCAACCTCTATACTACTGTCATGATAAAGGACTTTTAAATGTTCGCAATACCAAGTGAAATACAATTACAATGGATCTTTTGCCGGGGGAAAAAATTGTGGGACCCCCTTAAAATGACGTGTATTCAGCCTGTAGATATACACTCTTTTTCGAATAGTGTGTCTGGCTGATGGCTTCATGCAACAGATAAACATCAAAGAATTCATGCATGAAGATATACATACTCCTACTGTAATAGTTATATTCATTCAATGTAGTTCATGCACAGATATATAATCCTTCGAAAACAGTTATATACGTTAATACAGGCATACACGCTGTCGTCATTATTATATTTTGATATTTTCATGAAGTAAAAACAGGAGTAGTTACATGCAGATAATTGTTTTATTTACTCATTAGTTGTATGAAAAGAAATATTCACCTTATGAATAGAAATACATGCTTCACAAACTAAAAGTTATTGTTTGTATCTAAATTATATACAATAACAACAGCAGGGATTTCTCTTTTTTCACAGAAGCGAAAACTATGTCGGAGCAATACCGATGCAAGTATGTAGAAACATCGGCATCCCTCAACCATCAAATCGACGAGCTTCTTGTCGGTGTTTTAAAGCAAATACGACTGCACAGAAAGGCAAAAAGAAAACAAAAGAAACAAGACACGTCAGCCGCCTCAGCTTCTGGTGCCACGGCGAATGTTCCGACACAAGCGTCTGAGAATTTAAAACCAGAGGAAAAGCAGAGCGAATCAGTCATCAGACGCTTCTTTAAAGGATTGTTTGGTCGCTTTAGCAGGAAGAAGGATAACGTGGACAATCTATACAACTGAACTAAATGGTGCTGTCTTGTAAATATGATATGTTAAGAATATGGGGCCAAATCGTGTCTGTCACCTAAATGAGATACAGAACAATATATGTTGAATAACGAAAGCTTCATTTAAACATGAAAGAAATATATCATAGAAGACAGTAATCAGGGAATGATTCGTGTATCTCTATTTGTATATAAGGATTACCGAATAAATTGTTTTGAGTCTTCCTGAAATTAACCTAGCATGTAATATAACGTGCTTGTATGTCGTAACGTGCACTTGCTGCATTTTAGATATTTTAAATAGTCTCATATCGTGTCCGTCCGCACTTAAGTGAAACTAATTTGTTTGAAAGCAGACTAATAAGGGAGCATACGTATAAACAGTTATGCAAGTTCATTTCGGGCGATATTCAATACTCATATGAGATAAAAACAGCAAAGAAACTATTTGGCCCCATACAAGATCAACCGTCTCCGCTAACAGCACCATAGCACTCTCGTGTTGTAAACAGGATTAACAAAACGCGTCCGTCCAGTTTTTTGCCAGTCTCCGGAACTGACTATATCGTTGGTGTGTATGCCCTCGTACTAAGTATGTGTGTGAACAACGTGCCAAACTGATGACAACAGGAAAATAAGACAAATAAGTGCAAAACACCAGGCTTAAATCCAGTTTTAGCTAAAGTAGCAATATTCTACATTATGTACTCGATACAGTTAAAGTTTGACGAGAACCAGTTTCAATTATCCGCCAAATTCAGATTCATTCAAATACAAAAAGGCAACATTAGGTAGCCCTTATCTCAGTAACAGCTGTGGTTGAGCGATAGGCAATATTTTCGACTTTGAGATATTCGTGTTATCAAGGAGTAAAAATGAATTATGACGTTAAACTCGCCTCGAGATATATTGATATTGCAAACAAAATATGTTTTTTGTTTGTGATTAAAAAAAACCGATATCAGGTTTGTAAGATATAATTGGAATTCAGAAATACAGAAAAATAATTATCAAAAGCTGTGCTTTTTTTCAAGTTTTGCCTGTTTAACGTTAGATGTGTAACTGCTTAAAAAATCAAATATATCGATTGTTCTAAAAAACATTAATACTTTGTTGAATTATATGCAGTGACATATGCCTAATTGTTGGTGGTTTAAGCGACATGTGATTAGGGATGTCCTAAGCGACACCTTATTGAATATAATGTATTTAATGTGGCGTGATTTCATGGCTCATGTTTTCATTTCAGACATTCCTACTCATCAACCATCTTGGATTAAAACATTTTTACAAGTTCCAATATTGTTGATTTGTTTTTATATTTCATTGATTGTGTTCACAGAGGAATATAGATTTTTTGAAATTTTAAGCCGGTATGAACTCCGGTTATTTATAAACTGACTATAATCAATTAAGTTATGGATATTTTCTCGATTTTGATTGGCCTACGCACCGACAATAACGTCTCTAAATTTCGAGGGATTTCATTCACAGTTAAGAATGTGCTAACATAATGGAAAAGTGCGACCCATGTTTGAAGATGAACATAATTCGTTTCCATCTAAGTGTGTGCTTGCATAACGGCTAATGATTGGCAAAAATCGAAATTAAATGGAATATATGATACTGAAATAGAAATACATAATGGCCGTCTTCGGTTACTGTTTTGGACATAATATTATTCGAATGCTGTAGTACAATGTGATATGCATAACAAATATTTAGAATAGCCAGCTGGGGGTTGTTAAGGACTTATGAAGGGCAAAAGACCTCGGATTTACATGAAATGCTCATTTTGCTTCCTACGACCGATGCATTTCAAATTCATAATTGATTGGTTGATCACATCGACACCAATGATTGCTGTCGATGTTACTTGTATCTTGGTAGGACGTACATCACATTTACCAGATAGCGTATAGACATGCGCAGTAAATCACTGGAAAGAATATCGGTTTCGGGATGGGTTAACAAAGGGAAATAACGATGGAACTAACATTTTTGCTAAGTTACATTATATGATTCTAGGGTTGTAACGTAGCTCTTGGCCTGCAATAATAAATTGGCAATATAGTTTCTCTAGGTAGGTTTATGATGTATCACCCATCACAAAGAAGGTTTAGTGGGGAAAGAAAGTGCATACTTACATTTTGGCAACACAATATATTCGCTCGGTTTACTCAAGAAACTATCCTATCCTATGCTGCTATCTGTGCAGTCTTGTCTATGTTAGAACCTTGGATCTGGGCATGAAGTAACGAACATTCATTATCATTATCCAGCATTTAGTGTCCTTTGTGGAATGTCTGTGGCAGTCAGTGCTTCCTACATGTTCAAAGCCTAGGGATGGTCTGTATCATCAACATGGCAGCACTTGGCATGCATGGGCTGTGATAAACCCCATGTCTACGCCCTACAATGTATAACACACGTTAGGTCGCTAACAATTAGTGTGTCTAGGTATCCATCAGTGGTTTAACTGGATGTGCGTAGATTTTGAAAGTTTTGTATGATGACAAACTTGGATAAGGTGATCCCTAGCTTCTTATTTAAGGTATTTATTTCATATAACTAGCTGTATTACTCTCCTTGTGGACTTTCAGTCTACGAGGTTGGTTGTAGCTTGATTTTATTCAGGCACAATACAGAGGAAATGCCATAGCTGTTGAAGCCAAAATCATTAAATGTGAAACATTGAATATGTTCTTATATTTCTATTCCACATTGTATACCACAATATGTTTAAGACCACTTCAAACATGATATATCTATCCTGTGACCTTGAGTACCATGATAAGTACAAAATGGACAAAAGGTCATATGGTGCAATCAAATGTTTACTTTTTTTTTTGCTTTCAGGATGGACAAACTAAATCTTAATCACATGTTTTCTTATTTAGTATTGTTAGTGATTATATTACACATAAGTTGCCTTCAATTAGTTCTGCCTCATAATTATACTAAACAGACCGGATTTAAGTGATATATAGTTAGTTCGCTGGGGAAACTAATTGCTGCAATATTCTTCTTTAAATTCAACTAAAACGATGTCAACAAAATAGTTCATATGATGGCTATACTATCCCCTGTTTCATTCTACTGAAACATCTTCCATAATGCTCTATTTCTTCGCTCGTTATCCTATTACTGATTCTATATGTTAAAGTAAATTTAGAATCACATTTCTTATTTACAAGAAACCGGTGATAGTAATCGAAACGAGGCGACCAAATCTATCGCATGTAAAGAAAGATAACTCGCATAATCATACATTACAATGACGACCTAACATTGACTTGTGTATCAAAAACAAAGAATAGGAACAAAAAACCAATAACCGACGAATGTGTTCGGTACCGTTTTTTATTGTCAAATGTAGTCCAGTGTCATAGTGAGTAATCAGTGAAATATTGAGACATTAAAACAGCTATTTAAAATCGGAAATTCGTTGTATTCATAACATTTGTTGACTTCAATAGTAAGTTTTATACCCGTTGAAATATAATCATGCTTGCATAAAATTTGAGTTGGTTCAATTAGTGTCCGACAATGATGCCAATTAAATATAGACATTGCATTTTTTTAAGCAATAGCAGTGTATAACAGAATATCTTTACACAAACAAAAAAAACGTTATATGTAAAATATCCGGATAATTGTAACCGAAAAAACAATATTGTAACAGGTATATATATTGCATAGGCACATACGTCTCCGCCTTCATCAACATGCATCTATTGCTTCACTTCGGAGGAGCGTGATTAATTGACTCTAGAAATAATCTAATAATAAATGAAGAAAAATACTTAAGTTATTCATCAACTATAAAAAGATGACCGTGACCTTGTCTTTTTTTGTAATAGGGAATTTTCTCTGTTCCTTTTGTTGCTTTCCTTTTTTTCTATTTTTTTTTAAGAATTTCCTCAGTTCCTCCGTGTTACTTTTCGTTTTTTCTATTTTGTTTTAAGAATTTCCTCAGTTCCTCCGTGTTGCTTTCCTTTTTTAGTTGTTTTTTGTCAATTTCTTCAGTTCCTCCGTGTAACTTTCCTTTTTTAGTTATTTTTTTAAGAATTTCCTCAGTTCCACCGTGTTACTTTCCGTTTTTTCTATTTTGTTTTAAGAATTTCCTCAGTTCTTCCGTGTTGCTTTCCTTTTTTAGTTGTTTTTTTGTGAATTTCTTCAGTTCCTCCGTGTTACTTTCCCTTTATCGTTGTTTTTTTGTGAATTTCTTCAGTTCCTCCGTGTTGCTTTCCTTTTTTAGTTGTTTTTTGTCAATTTCTTCAGTTCCTCCGTGTAACTTTCCTTTTTTAGTTATTTTTTTAAGAATTTCCTCAGTTCCACCGTGTTACTTTCCGTTTTTTCTATTTTGTTTTAAGAATTTCCTCAGTTCTTCCGTGTTGCTTTCCTTTTTTAGTTGTTTTTTTGTGAATTTCTTCAGTTCCTCCGTGTTACTTTCCCTTTATCGTTGTTTTTTTGTGAATTTCTTCAGTTCCTCCGTGTTGCTTTCCTTTTTTAGTTGTTTTTTGTCAATTTCTTCAGTTCCTCCGTGTAACTTTCCTTTTTTAGTTATTTTTTTTTGAATTTCTTCAGTTCCTCCGTGTTGCTTTTCTTTTTTCTTTTTCTTTTTTTTAATTTCTTCAGTTCCTCCGTGTTGCCTTCCTTTTTTAGTTGTTTTTTGTCAATTTCTTCAGTTCCTCCGTGTTACTTTCCTTTTTTAGTTATTTTTTTTTGAATTTCTTCAGTTCCTCCGTGTTGCTTTCCTTTTTTATTTTTATTTTTTTTTAATTTCTTCAGTTCCTCCGTGTTGCTTTCCTTTTTTAGTTGTTTTTTGTGAATTTCTTCAGTTCCTCCGTGTTACTTTCCTTTTTAGTTGTTTTTTTGTGAATTTCTTCAGTTCCTCCGCGTTACTTTCCTTTTTTAGTTTTTTTTTTTGTCAATTTCTTGAGTTCCTCCGTGTTACTTTCCTTTTTTTTTTTTTTTTTTTTTTTTAATTTCTTCAGTTCCTCCGTGTTGCTTTCCCTTTATCGTTGTTTTTTTGTGAATTTCTTCAGTTCCTCCGTGTTACTTTCCTTTTTTAATTATTTTTTTTTGAATTTCTTCAGTTCCTCCGTGTTGCTTTCCCTTTATCGTTTTTTTTTTTTTTGTGAATTTCTTCAGTTCCTCCGTGTTGCTTTCCTTTTTAAGTTATTTTTTTTTAATTTCTTCAGTTCCTCCGTGTTGCTTTCCCTTTATAGATTTTTTTGTGAATTTCCTCAGTTGCTGTTGTTGCTTTCCGTTCATATTTTGTATGTTGATTAGGTGGTGTTTTCTTAAAAACATAACGCCATTCCATGTTGACAAAAAGATGAAACAGTTCATATTCCTGGATAATGTTGAAACATAGTTAAGATTACAATAACGTCAACAAAGTGTAAGGTAAAGGTACGTTTCCTGATAATGCTTAGAATTCAGGTTATTCTCAAATCAATATTTAATAGTTTTAATACGAACATGTGTTCGATTGTAAACATCACTTTATCTAATTAATTAAACTAGTTTGCATTGTTTCATTTTCCATGTAGGGATATGCATGATAGTCTGAAAGAGTATTTTCAACAGCAGAATTCAGAAGAGATCTTTATATAATGACGATAATGAAAATGTTCTTTTAATCATTAAACGATCTGCTGTCATCATTAAGTGTTCATTTATTATAATTACCAGATGTGACTGTGCCAAATGATCACAAAGAAAACACAGAACTGTCGTAGAAATAGCTCTACGAAGCTATACTTATATAATTGTGATGCCAGACATAGAATCAAACATCTTGTGAGTTTTAGCTTTTAGAGCAATTAAAGTGAAAGACCCTGTTGAAGTAAAGCGTCAAGTGATATAGCATTAGTATGTTGACCTCCTTTACGACGTTAATAACTCTCATATACCCTTTTGTTTAATAAATTGTCGTATGTATCAAAGGGAGATAACTCTTACCGAACTAACTACGCAATGCAGTGCTCTCCCGTACACTGTTTTACTCATATGTATTTGGTTTATTTATTCAAGCAATTACAAATGACCGTTGGATTATTCATGCTATAGTTATATCAAGCTTGTTTCGGTGACAAGATTTTGCAGAAGACTATAAGCATTCCGATGGCAACAAACTTTGACCATCGTCAGGCCGACTTCTGTTCATATGAGCCTGAATGTATTGGAGACCTTATCAAGACAGGTAACACAAATCTAGCAAAGGTCTATAATTCCACATTCAGACGAACCTACAATGTACTAATACTTTAACCGCAGAAAGTTTATTGACGGCGTAGATCGTAAATACCCTCCTGAATATGAAATCAATGACACAACAGCCTTGTCTAGGCTGAGAAAAAAGTTCTCAGTAATTTTATTACATAAAATAATTCAAGATCGAATATTACAGCAACGTATACCTAGAGTCATAATTGGCTGGAGATTTAATATTACTGAATTATTCTATGAAATATTCATAAATTTAATAATAATTTGAACAATACTTATAATGGCATTTTCACAATATCATTACATATAAATACTCACCCAATATATATGTCCATGTGAAGGAAGTAAATATAGAAAAAATAAAATTAACGACCGACTAAAAAACTAGCTGCTTTCACCCTTCACATGGCTCTTCAGGTTTATTCAAAAGAGAACAACGTCGTGACGTCACAATTACATGTCATCACACTACAATAGTAACGTGACGTCACGAAGTACACAAGATTGGTGGACAATTTGGCGTAAAATTTTATTGTGGCCTGTTGAGACTCGGTTTTAATATTTTTATTAGTTGGTCTTCTTTCGTTTCTCTTAAAATAGTGTCTGATGAAAATAGTTGATACAAAGGTAATACATTAAATTTATCTCCAGCACATTCATGAATATGTTTGTTAACATGAAGATTTCTAAATCTTGATGCGAATAAAGTTGGTTTCTTTAATGAATACTCTTCCGTATGTATTGTATAAAACAGCAAACAATTGTTTGATCTCATTATATAAAAGCCATACTGCAATGTGTAAGAGATAGTCGTCGTGACTTGAAACTTTAGATGGTAATGTTTATGACTATATTATATCATGTCAAATGTTTATCGTTATTTAGAGGATATTCTTGGTTTCTTGGTAAATAACAATTATGCGGTAAATATTCAATACGCAATAATCCAAGAATATTTTGTTAAGTGCGTTTGTCTTATATAAGCAATGACAATCAGAAAACGTCCTGCTTTGAGGACGTCATTCATTGTTTTATATATTTTTTTAAATCCCTGCATTGAGGTTGGTTGTATAAGTGTGGAAATAAGAAAAAAGTGTTATTTGTTACATTATAACATTAACGTCAGACATACATATAGCTTATAAAACAGTAATCAAATCGATTTTATTTGTTGTTATGACTATTATGTTTTATTTAAAATTGTGCAATTTATAATGATGATGTACTGTTGGCATCTAGCATCACTGATTAGTCCTAGCAGAAACGAAATAGCTGTATGGTACAGTGTGATTCATTTTTTGGCATACTGTATCAAAAGAATTATTTTAAATGTGCAATTACATGTGTGTGTTGTCCAATCTTTAAAAATACAACAAACGGTTTATCATTTAATATTTTCGAATATCATTTTTTCCACTATGCATTAAACGGTGTTTCTTTGTATGGAACAATGATATTGTATAAAGATATTTTCGTCAATATTTGAGAATGAAAAATGAAAATCTTTTGAGAGGTTCGGACTTCCATAATTTTGTTCGTATAGGGAATGTCTAACGCATTTTAAAAACAATTTCTTCCTGTTGATAAGTATAGATTATAAACAGGTTCGGACAGCACAACCAGTGTCACTCTCCATTAGATAAATAGTCGATAAAGCGTACATACATTAAGATGTCATATATGTGGGAGATGGAAATAAAATAAAAAGTCGATTCGGTTAAACCATAACAATGTATACACTTAGTTGAGATAGTCACGCTTTGTTTAATACGGGGTCGAGGAACGATTCCTAATTTCGTACCGTTGAGAAAAAAAGAGGGATTTCCCATTCAAAACAACGGTGTACATGTATAACGTCCCGTCAACGATACCAGATCACGAAAAGTAACTTATTGTATTCACTTGAAGACCGGACAATCAATGCAAGTGTTTCTCAAAATCAACACTTGTGTTTTAGGTTGGAGAAAACCATCATTTTGACAGAAAAATCGCAACCCGCATGCTAATGTTTCAAATGTCTTTTCCTCGGCAAAACCTAATGCCTTGTATTTTATCAGCACATTCCATTACCAGATTTTAAAACACTATTCGTTATCTTGTGTTATCGACAAATCTCCTTTTACAGGCGGACAGCGGTACGCCAGAAACGTTTTGTGGGCCTTTGTTCATCGTGCATGTCAGTGAGTGTTTGTGGTGTTTATACAACGATAAACGCAAGTAAACGACATATTTCGACTAAAATCCCCTTTAATTAATGGAGTTTCATATTTCTATTATCTGTGCCTGATGTGATGTTCCCCATTGTTTGCACTGTCCCTGTAGAGTTGTGTCATCATAAAGCAATAGTACATGGTTTCCGGCTTGATCTCAAAAGCAAAAGAAAACAACCTGTTTCGTTTTATTTGTTTTTGAAAGAGAATGAAATCGTTGATTGTCAAAAAAGACAAGGATTTCTTATAATAAATACTACCCACATTTTGCTAAAGATCACCTTTATTTTGAAAATAAAAAAAAAAATGTTAGAAAGGATGTTATATTTTCCTTCCGTACTGTTTTGGGCGAATAAGTTAGCCTTCCAAATCGTCCTGTGTGGGTATGTTCAGTCAGCCATAAAAGCGCGTCCACGCTTTTCCAGCTGGACACCCCTTTCAAAAGCTACGCTAGATTAAGTAAGGCGTCGTTCAAATTGTTAAGGAAATCAATTTCATGAATATTCTTTGCGTGTTTTTGTTTTAATACGACACAAAGACAAACCAGACAACGATTACATGACGGTTAAATGAATTGGGGCATCGGAATGCTGCAAGCTATTATGTCTCAACGTCAGGTTGCAGCAGACCTTGAGGTGTCTCAAAGTGTGGTGGCAAGAATGTGGAATAGTTTTCAAACTGACGGAAACCCTTCCAGACGTCATGCTGGAGGTCGTTCTAGGGTTACAACGCAGCGCCAAGACCGATTTGTGCTCATACAGCAACGGCGTCACAGATTCCAGACTGTCACAGCTTTACGAAATGAACTTCTGAATATTTCTGGTACCCGGGTAGCCACTCAGACAGTTATGAAACGTCTTCATGATGTACGTTTAAGGTCACGTAGACCAGCAATAGTAGTTCCCTTAACTGCCCGCCATATTAGGGACCGATTAGATTTGGCCTAAGCTCACAGCACTTGGACTCTTCAGGAATGGTAACCGGTTCTTTTTACTGACGAGTTCAGATTCTGTCTCGACTTCACCGACAGGCGTATTAAAGTATGGCGACAACCTGGGGAGAGATTCCAGGCAGGTAACGTTGTGGAACATGACCGATATGGCGGGTGTTCAGTGATGGTGTGGGTAGGCTCAGGCCTTCTTGGAAAAACTGACCTCCATGTCTTCCATAATGGTACCGTTACTGCCCGGATTCACTGCGATGAAATACGTGATGCCTATGTCAGACCCTACGCTGTGGCTATCGGCCTTGACTTCATCCTAATGGACAGCAATGCTATGCCACATAGAGCAAGGGTGACTGAGCAGTGTATACAGCAAGAGACTATTCAATGAATGGATTGGCCAGCCTGCTCGCCGGATCCCATCGAGCATGTGTTGGACATGCTGCAGACAGCTCTCTCTGCCAGAAATGTTCAGCCATGAACGCTCCAGGAGCTGGGAACAGCTTTGGTAGCTGAGTGGAACGCTTTCCCACAAAACCGGATACACAATCTCATTATGGGCATGCGCAGACGTTGTGAAGCTGTAATTGATGGTCATGTGCGTCACATTCGATACTAAAACAGTTTCTGTTTATTTAAAATGAGTTTTGTTCAATTAATGTTCTTTAGTGAATAACTCGTTGTTACCAATTTTAAGTGTAACCCTTTTCCTGTGGCTCATTTTCCAACTGTAATTACGATTTTTGGGAAATTTTGCAAGCTAATAAATTAAAAGAACAATCACTATTTTCGAAAATAATCTCAGTATAAACCATTTTATAAAATATTTATTTTCACATATGCACGAAAAGGAAAGTGAGCCTGAGCAAAATGTGAGAAGTATATACATACGACTGATTGGATCACGCGCTCTTGATTGTTTTTCTGTAATTGCCATATGAACGCTGGTGAAGTGGCAGAGACCACACACAAACGCAGTGATCCGTTACCGCGGCACAACCTTTGCCATGAGCGATGACACCAGATAATGAAATCACGGACAAATCAACTGAATGTTCTCCCGAAGGATATATTTAATTGGAATCTTATAGTTTCAAGACAGCACGGCATTTTCCATCCTGTTAAAAGGGTCAATCCTCGGCCAAAATAGCCCCATCGTTGGTTTGACATCGTCGAATGAGTGCCGATAAATGAGGTTGAAGGATAATTGAATTTTGCTCGCTGTTTCTTCAATTGAAAAATGGAGAACCCCCTTCTGGTCATGAAATGAACTGTTACAATCGTTCCTAGAGGCATTATCATTGTACAGTGCGTCTGTCTACATCAATTTGCTCGTCAGCTCAAGCTACTTACTGGCCCGATTCTTCGCACAATGCCTGATCCCATCCTAACCAGCTTCATATTCTGTCAAAATTCACTTTGCGTGCCACAAATCTATAAGTTCATCATCTTTGCTTTCAATGCCAACTTTTCAATCAAAGATTACCGCCAACTACCGCGTATGTAGTATTTGCTATCCACTTGTATACAGAAATAACAAATATGTCCGGAATGAACTACTGCTCTGCCGTATGTAGGGTCATAGGTCATAGTTATACTCTGTAACAACAGGAAAGCAAAAACAAATAAAAAACGTGATAGATATATCCCATGTTTACAGGAGTTTTGACCCCTTTTCCTTTAATACGTTCAGGTATATTGATGGTGTATTGCCCTTGCATTGCAATAATTCAAATTTATTTATTTTCCGTAAAGCTCGGAAAACCCCATCAGGGCCTCCTCTTCAGCTAAGTACACTCAAAGGGTTAAAGGGGCTGGTCGGGGGGGAGGGGGGNTTTAGCGCAGATCTATTTATATATGTCACGTGGTTGTTTCGATTGTGTGGCAGTGATTATAACAACAATAGCACGCCGTCTATCAGCCATGTCGGACTCAACTAGCGGACAAGACAGCAATACTATACGTAAATAATTGTTTTCAAGGGTCATGTATGATGCAAGTTTAGTATTCCTACCTATATGTTGTTTTTATATATAACGGTTTTGATACCTAGTGCCTCTCATAACTTTTGCATGCATATTTTTCTTTCGCCGCGATGTTTACATTTGGCCGTGTTGATGACGCGCATGCGGTAAAATTACATCACTGATCTGGGTCAATTGAGAGTTTTAGACTGTCAGGTGACGATTTAGGATTTCTTTAATATAATTATAATTTTTTCTCTAAGAGGGTGAATTTCAGCAAAATTTGAATCGGTATATTTCATAATAAGGTATTTTAAACATGTGTATGCCATTTTAGCAAATATGTCATTTTTTCCCCGACCAGCCCCTTTAATAAGCTGATAAAGATGACTTATATTACGTGTTAGTCTATCTTTCATCAGATCTCAAATTAAACTGTGCTGAATACTGTCGTTGTTATAACGTGATATCGTATCACGATGTTTCAGTGTCTACAATTATCAAAGACTATCTTATATTTTGGGTGACTCGATATTTTGTTGACATTTATCAATGCACTCGATACTCTTTTTAAATATATTTCCATTAACCATAATATTGAATACGCAACTTTGCATATTTTCGTATTGTAATTTTATATATGATATTTTAAAAATTTCAATAATCGTAAATGTAATAGACATTTTCAAATTTTGCCGGTCAACTGCCAATACCTATTAACTGGTGACATAAAAATAAGAAAAATAAGAATTCTATTGACGCTCAATGATTGTGCAAAACTATCAAAATGTTCATGAACGTTCGTGTAATATATTAATTATGATATTTGACAAATTAATGATATTTTATATTGTAACATGACTTTATCCAGATTGCAGCACCATCGATGATATAGGAGATGGTCTCACATTGAAACATAAACTTATACATGTTTTGATACATACACAATATGAGCCATGCTTGTGTTCTGTTAACATAGATTGTTCATTGATAAGTCTAGTGTATTGCCCATTGTGCTGCTTAGTATTTTCTTATAATAGAAAAACAAAATCATGAACAATAACTGACGAACAACAATGTAGTTGAAGATTTAGATATATCAACTTTAATAACAAACTTCAATCAATAAATTAATTTACTCAGCGATCGTATAAATATGTCTATGTTGAGGTCAGAGCTGCGAACGTGAAATGAAATTAATGACTGTAATAGTATAGAGCGTTGCTGTTTGCAACATTTTAAACAACATCGTTACACTAAATGTCAGGATTTCATAGGGAAATGTGCTATTTGCTCGTGTAATATAAAGGTTGATGTTTATATTATGTTCAATAGTAAATCTTGTGGTTGTGTTGTCACTTCGAGAATTTCCGATATATGCGGACGTGACACAACTTAGATACAACCTAAATTTACATGGCGGGTTTCGTCGACGAAGCAGAATACGCTTATCCTTCTGTAACACCTGATTTCATTGTCATTGTCCTTTTATCGAAAGTCTCCGTGTAAATATTTCCTTTGTTCATATATTTCCTAGTTTTGTCGATTTGGTGTTCAGTTTATGGTTTAATTAACATTTCGGTATTTTCTTGTGTTTTTTGTTGTTGTTGTTGCAACAAGATAGCAACCTTCATAAGCTGTGCGTTATGTATTGCTCATATAGTATTGACGAATTCATATCTAGTAAAGTACAAAACGTTTCTCTTACACTTTTAACATCATTGGTCCAGCCACCATTACATAAATTCCAAAAACGTAGAAACACATTTGTTTGGTTAACACACTAAAGATTTGGCCCGTATTTTCGGAATTTCTTTTCAAAATGAAGTCAGTAACATGGAATAGTTAGGAAGGAAAGTCTCTTTACATTGATAACCGTATCCTTCATGCATTATGTATAACCGAAATGTAAATGAGAAATAATATAATTGTATAATGCAATTATATATGACACATGCCTAGCCTTCAGTAATAATTTTAACTTTGTTTATGTGACAGAACTGGTTATACAGGAATTCGCCTAATTATATATAGTGTCCTGGTTGTACCTGATTGAGAGTGATGTTGACTTATAAAACTGATATCATGGTGACATCGTTTCATATCCAAGGTCGACGGCTTTTCTATTCAGCTATTATTAAACTGAAGGAAGGAAACTGTCAATTTTAGTTAGCGATATATTTAATATTGGCACATTAACAGTCTAGCTATGCACTAACTCCAACCATTTATAAGTGTTGCTGTGAATAAAGATGTTCATACAATTTAAAAGATGATAGATGATATATGATATGATATATAGTGTTAAGAATGGTCCTACAGAATTACATGTGTTAGTTCAGCTAAACAGTATATCACCAGTTGCAGGGCATAAGACCGAGTGCGTTTGAATGTATTGGCACTTTCGTTTAAACCAGTTATCTGTAGCGACCCCTATAACAACTAGTATTGTTATCCAACTCACTAGTGTAACCCGGATCGAAATAGTGGTTACATCTGTACGTACTAGTGTAACTTGATAAACAATTAATGATTGTATTTGCATCCAATAGTGTAACCCGGAAAACTAGCGGGTGGGATTACAGATCTCTGGTATATATAACACTAGTCTGCGTCTAAATCACTAGTATGTATTAGAATTTGCAATGAAACCAGAACTGAAAAACTAACGAATTTATTTATAAATATAAATTATCCCACAATAGTTGTGAGATGATATGATGGATGCACGGTTTCTAGTGGTAGGACGCAGGGCTCGTGACCGAAGAGTTGCGGGTTCGAGTTACGGCACGGCACTGTGTTGTATCTTTGAGCAAGATGCTTCACTCCGCTTGTTCCAGTCTACTCAGCTGTAAATAAGTGCGTGGTTATGCAGTGCTAGAATTGTTGAAAGCTTGCTGTGAGCGCTGAAATGGCAGCACCGGCTGTATGCTCTCCAGGGAGTTGAGAAATATATTGACTGGTTGCAAATGCCCTAAAACCACGGATAATAATATGTGAACCGCTTTGAGACGACCTACGAACACGGTTGTGATAAAGCGGTATCTAATAATCTCGAGTTATTGTTTTTATTATTGAAGATGAAGGATTTGTTTTTGTTATTGTTGATGACCAGATATTCCAATCCATATCAACAATAATAGACGTACGATTGTCAGCAGCAGTGCTTTTGTAATCTATCTTCTGTTTTGCTAATTGGCGGTCGTCGATGTGATGCCATTTTGTTAGTTTCATCAATCTATTACAATTATGAACATTCCAGCTATGATAATACTACAAAATGGGTACGCACTGGTACATGTATAGTGTTTCTCATAGCATAGGTATACTCTTTAACAACAGTGTTATTAAACGGAATTTAGTATCAATTATATTTAAATCATACATTTCTGTTTACTGTGCCCTGTGCTTGTGCTCAACTTCCCATGATAGCTGAATTGTGTTGGTTTTAAGAGGCAATATTTTTACTAGATAACACTATCACATGAACGTATGGTCTTATCTCTCGCTTACAAATAAAATATTTCAGCTCAGACCTGACAGATATGATACCTTGTGTAGCCAAAGGTGGCGTTATCGGACCAAGTGATGAAACTCAACAATTAATCTTGCGTGTGTCTTTATCTGATACCTGTTACCTAGATAGGCAATACCATTATTACAAATGAAATAATTCTTTTCCCAATAGGTCACATCTGATATTTAAAAGATTACTAGAGTATTCCGGGAAATCGAGCCTCTGGCATATACATCGACCTAACGTCAGATAGCTCTAAAAAGATAGCAAAGTAAAAAGCCATGTTCAGAGCGATGTCATCAATTTGTCAGAGGACCGCTGTAGTGTTAGTGGTCATCAGCTAATTCCATGGAGAGATATATGAATCACGAGGATGGAGTTCGGGTCATTCGAGGTGATTACGGAAAGAGGAATAGGTGTTAATGGACCGTGTTCTGGCTTGTGATTAAAAACAGAACACAAGTCGTATACTTACTACTGTATAGACGAGACCACCATTGACATTTACAGCTAATGATTAGTTTGTTGATAAACTTTCCAGAGACCTTTTCATGTATCACATTACGTCATTATAATAGTGTGGTTCAGAATAAATAGACGTACAATTTATATTAGAATGATGATTAGTTGAAACCTAAACTGATCACCAAAATCATTCTACTTTAACAAGTTTTCCTTCACCAAAATATAACCAGTCGATCTTATTTATCCTTATTTGGAGAATATATATATAATATATCAAGATAAAAAACGTACACATTCAAAAGCATACAGATAATTAAGGAAAATATACATTTTTTCATATTTTCTTTAAATGTCTTGCATGTATATAGGTTATTTTGATATCTTGCAAGATGTTTGCAAATTCTATTTTAATACAACTATTAATTACATTCACTCCTCAACAGCAAAATCAAATTGAGCTAGAGTTATTCTTTAACTCTCACTCATCAGCAATAACATACACATGCAGCTAGAAGTGTACTCTCGTATATAAAAACCAAAAACAAAGACTCATTGAGTTAGAATTATACCATCTTATCTATGAATCAACAACAAAGACAAATTAAGCTAGAGGTATGTTCTAACATCCAATCATCAATAAAAATAAATAAAAATGTAAGGACAGTTGTACACCTTTTTCCATGAAATATATCTCTGTGTGTGTATGATTTTCGTCTGATATCGAGGTCGCATGTTAGGAATGGCCGAGCATTGAACTAGAAGGACATTCACCTAGTTCTATCATCATTAATTGTGTTATGAACACATACAGTTCCTTTGACAATTTTATTTTCTGTTTTATCTCGTCGAATACATTTGCAATTAATATTAACAATTAGTAATTTTATCAAAGTCGAAGTAATCGATATATGACATTAATGGGACGATGTTGGTAATAAGCACGCCTGACGTTTAGTAAATAACAGTATTGAATTCATATCAGTGTCTATACACCGCCAACATGAACTACAAACTGTCTATATTAGTACTAATTAATTACGGTAGCTCAGTGAGAGCAGTTCAATGACCTGTTACATGTACATATACAGTGACCACGGGTATAGGTTAATATCATTTAAGTAAATTTCCATTTCTACAGTACATGTACCTGCAAAATCAAATATTTACTGTTGTTTTTATTTTTGTTACGTAACAGTAATTTTAAACTGTTTTACTTGTAAGTAAATTTCTGAACTTCATCTATAACTAGATGCAGTTTTCCGTTGCTATTGTATATGCATCGCAACATGAATATTTATAATATTCATTTTTTTACGTTTCCAAATATTAGAGAAATACTTTAAAGGTTTCGTGAGTTTTATGTTGTAGAAATACACAAAAAAGAACTTATTTATATTGATAATCGTACATAAACTATTATAAACCTTGACCCATTCTCACACCCTTTCCCCTTTGCTCCAAAGTAGATTTCAATAATGGTTATGTCATTTATCGCTTGTGTTTTGCCGTGTCCTTAGTATAATAAGAACGTTACTGTGGGAAGACTAAAACAAAAATAAATATATAGATCAATATAATAAAAAAAAAACCAGATCATCACCAGCGAAAATAGTATCAAACATACTCTTTGTCTATTGGACTATAATTAATTTAAGCAATCGATAACAAAATATCTTTTATTCAGTACCATGAACTCATTCGCGAATATTCCGCTGATACAAAAACACAGCGGAACCCAATCGTACGCGCATGGTTAATATCCTTTACCATTTCTGAGATAGACATAAGTAATTGGGCTCTTTCTTTGCAAAGCTATACGAACTGTATAGATAAAGTCAAATCTGGCAATTACAACACGGTTCGACATTATTTATGGTCTGATTGGGTTAATTCCAGTGATAACGGGAAACAAATGACCAGATATATCACACGTGACCAGAAAGTTGCTAAGCGATGGAATATATTCTGTATTGGCTTCATTACCAACATGTATTGTCCATCGTTTTCTTCAAGGTAGGTCAGCTTCACAGATTGTTGTTTAGATAGTCCCCTGGTTATCAATTTCCTGCAATATTAACCTAGCTTTTGGACTTTAAATACGTATGGATAATACAATACATGTATATACATTGGCTACATGTTGGTGGGTTTTTTTTGGTGTTTTTTTGGCGTGTGTGGAATTTTTATTTAATAAAGACCTTAAAATGTACAGTTTAGTAAATTACCAGAACACGAATTAACAAAGAGTAAATTGGCAAGAAAATTTCACAACAATTGAATCAAACGTACAATCAGGCATTACACTATACTAACACACATACAGAGTTTGACAATAACATGTAATGACAAGTTTGACCATAAAATGTAATGACAAGTTTGACCATAAAATGTAATGGCAAGTTTGACCATAACATGTAATGACAAGTTTGACCATAACATGTAATGACAAGTTTGACCATAAAATGTAATGACAAGTTTGACCATAAAATGTAACGACACGATGTAATTACATCGACAGAGTTTCAAATCCATGGCTATTGTCTCTTGGCTTGTAAAAAGAACATGTCAACCTTCTGATAAGTTCAACTATACAGCGACGTTAATATATAACTTAGTCTGTGAAAAAGCGTTAACTCTATCACCCCTGAAATTTCATAATGAACTAATCTAACCTTTGATTTGGGAGAGTTCAAATGTGTCTTCAGGGGTAAATGAGTTAAGGCCGATGTCTTCATTAAAATAGTTTAAACATATGTCAATCTCTTGTGACACAACTGAATGCTACGTTTTATTCCTAGGTCTAATCTAATGTTTTTTAGATGTAGATATATCAGTACAATATGCAAATTATAAATTGGTACAACGACAATGTGCAAATATACGTTTATATAAACAGTAATACATGTATATAGACAGTCAAAGATATATTCAGATGTTTACTCCATCACGACTTCACCTTCTTTAATTTATCTGAACAGTTATCAATTACCACCCTTAACTCACTGCTACTGTAACTATATGTATATAATATGTTTAGCCCCGTATTGATATGGTGTACCGATCAGTACCTGTTTACATTACCTTCTAGAGAACGTCCATGTTTACAGGTATTTGTTTGTAGGAAAAAGTATGTGAAACTGGAATCCTATGATGGTCATCTTACTCTCTTCAGTGTTTCCTATAGCAACAGGATGTGACATTTTCACAACAGTTAGAAGCATGCATGTTAAACATTTGATGATATTTGTAATAGCTTGACATGTGACATCAGATCATTTTTGTAGAAAGGCAAATGTCAATATAAAGAGTATTCTTATGGTGTACAGAAATGTTTGATATTAAACCAATGTATAAGAAAGGTGTGCATTTTTGTATTTATACTAAGTTTGTTTTCGACATTTATGCTGGATACGTCTAGCTTTTACATCATATCCGAACCATATGAATTATTACGTTGATTGTTAAGGACATGCCTCGTAACACCTTACATTCCTTTAGGTGTGTCGAGTTGGAAGTTACTTAACCTGCTTTGTCCCTGATACGTGTAAGTCCTCCTTACACGTTACATCCCTGAATGTGTGAAGAGTTAGAGGTTACCTGACCTGCTTTCTCCTTTATACGTGTAGGTCCCCCTTACACGTAACATCCCTGAATGTGTGGGGAATTAGAGGTTACCTGACCTGCTTTTTCCTTGATACGGGTAGGTCCTCCCTACACGTAACATCCCTGAAGGTGTATGGTGTTAGAGGTTACCTGACCTGCTTTGTCCTTGTTACGGGTAGGTCCTCCCTACACGTAACATCCCTGAAGGTGTATGGAGTTAGAGGTTACCTGACCTGCTTTGTCCTTTATACGGGTAGGTCCTCCTTCACCGTTACATCCCTGAAGGTCTGGGGAGTTAGAGGTTACCTGACCTGCTTTGTCCTTTATACGGGTAGGTCCTCCTTCACC
Source organism: Mizuhopecten yessoensis (assembly GCF_002113885.1). NCBI lineage: Eukaryota > Metazoa > Mollusca > Bivalvia > Pectinida > Pectinidae > Mizuhopecten > Mizuhopecten yessoensis. Next base: position 224,713 of record NW_018408451.1, read on the forward strand.
GTTACATCCCTGAACGTGTGGGGAGTTAGAGTTTACCTGACCTGCTTTCTCCTTTATACGTGTAGGTCCCCCTTACACGTAAAATCCCTGAATGTGTGGGGAATTAGAGGTTACCTGCCCTGCTTTGTCCTTGATACGTGTAGGTCCTCGTTACACGTTACATCCCTGAAGGGGTGTGGAGTTAGAGATTACCTGACCTGCTTTGTCCTTGATACGGGTAGGTCCTCCTTCACCGTTACATCCCTGAACGTGTGGGGAGTTAGAGTTTACCTGACCTGCTTTCTCCTTTATACGTGTAGGTCCCCCTTACACGTAAAATCCCTGAATGTGTGGGGAATTAGAGGTTACCTGCCCTGCTTTGTCCTTGATACGTGTAGGTCCTCCGTACACGTTACATCCCTGAAGGTGTTGGGAGTTAGCGGTTACATGACCTGCTTTGTCCGTCCTCGTTACACGGTACATCCCTGAAGGGGTGTGGAGTTAGAGATTACCTGACCTGCTTTGTCCTTGATACGTGTAGGTCCTCCGTACACGTTACATCCCTGAAGGTGTGCGGGTAGGTCCTCCTTCACCGTTACATCCCTGAACGTGTGGGGAGTTAGAGTTTACCTGACCTGCTTTCTCGTTTGTACGTGAAGGTCCCCCTTACACGTAACATCCCTGAATGTGTGGGGAATTAGAGGTTACCTGACCTGCGTTGTCCTTGATACGTGTAGGTCCTAGTTACACGTTACATCCCTGAAGGTGTGTGGAGTTGGAGGTTACCTGACCGGCGTTGTCCTTGATACATGTAGGTCCTCCTTACACGTTACATCCCTAAAAGTTTTGGAAGTTAGAGATTACCTGACCTGCTTTGTCCTTGATACGTGTAGGTCCTTCTTACATGTAACATCCCTGAAGGTGTGGAGAGTTAGCGGTTACATGACCTTCTTTGTCCTTGATATGTGTAGGTCCTCCGTACACGTTACATCCCTGAAGGGGTTGGGAGTTAGCGGTTACATGACCTGCTTTGTCCGTCCTCGTTACACGTTACATCCCTGAAGGTGTGGGGAGTTAGAGGTTACATGACCTGCTTTGTACTTGATATTTGTAGGTCCTCCGTACACGTTACATCCCTGAAGGTGTTGGGAGTTAGCGGTTACATGACCTGCTTTGTCCGTCCTCGTTACACGGTACATCCCTGAAGGGGTGTGGAGTTAGAGATTACCTGACCTGCTTTGTCCTTGATACGTCTAGGTCCTCCTTACACGTTACATCCCTAAAAGTTTTGGAAGTTAGAGATTACCTGACCTGCTTTGTCCTTGATACGTGTAGGTCCTCGTTACACGTTACATCCATAAAGGTGTGGGGAGTTAGAGGTTACCTGACCTGTGTTGTCCTGCGTTGTCCTTCCTCCTTACACGTTACATCCCTGAAGGTGTTTGGAGTTAGAGGTTACCTTACCTGCTTTGTCCTTGATACAAGTAGGTCCTCCTTACACGTTACATCTCTGAAGGCGTGGGGAGTTAGAGGTTACCTTACCTGCGCTGTCCTTGATTCCTGTATGTCTTCCTTACACGTTACATCCCTGAAGGTGTGTGGAGTTTGAGGTTACCTGACCTGCGTTGTCCTTGATACATGTAGGTGCTCCTTACACGTTACATCCCGGAAGGTGTGTGGAGTTAGAGGTTTCCTGAACTGCTTTGTCCTTGATATATGTATGTCTTCCTTACACGTTATATCCCTGAAGGTGTGTGGAGTTTGAGGTTACCTGACCTGCGTTGTCATTGATACATGTAGGTCCTCCTTACAAAATACATCTCTGAAGGTGTGGGGATTTAGCGGTTACCTTACCTGTTTTGTCCTTGATACGTGTAGGTCCTCGTTACACGTTACCTGACCTGCTTTGTCCTTGAAACGTGTTGGTTCTCCTTACACAATACATCCCTGAAGGTGTGGGGAGCTAGAGGTTTCCTGGCCTGTTTTGTCCTTGAAACGTGTAGGTCCTTCTTACATGTAACATACCTGAAGGGGTGGAGAGTTAGCGGTTACATGACCTTCTTTGTCCTTGATATTTGTAGGTCCTCCGTACACGTTACATCCCTGAAGGTGTGTGGAGTTAGAGGTTTCCTGAACTGCTTTGTCCTTGATATATGTATGTCTTCCTTTCACGTTATATCCCTGCAGGTGTGTGGAGTTTGAGGTTACCTGTCCTGCGCTGTCCTTGATTCGTGTATGTCTTCCTTACACGTTACATCCCTGAAGGGGGGTGGAGTTAGAGGTTACCTGACCTTCTTTGTCCTTCCTCCTTACACGTTACATGCCCGAAGGTGTGGGGAGCTAGAGGTTACCTGACCTGCTTTGTCCTTGATACGTGTAGGTCCTTCTTACATGTAACATCCACATCCCTGAAGGCGTGGGGAGTTAGAGGTTACCTGACCTGTTTTGTCCTTGATACGTGTAGGTCCTCCGTACACGTTACATCCCTGAAGGTGTGGGGCGTTGGTTACCTTACCTGCGCTGTCCTTGATTCCTGTATGTCTTCCTTACACGTTACATCCCTGAAGGTGTGTGGAGTTAGAGGTTACCTGACCTTCTTTGTCCTTCCTCCTTACACGTTACATTCCCCAAGGTGTGGGGAGCTAGAGGTTCCCTGACCTCCTTTGTCCTTCCTCCTTACACGTTACATGCCCGAAGGTGTGGGGAGCTAGAGGTTTCCTGGCCTGTTTTGTCCTTGAAACGTGTAGGTCCTTCTTACATGTAACATACCTGAAGGTGTGGAGAGTTAGCTGTTACATGACCTGCTTTGTCCTTGATATGTGTGTTGTCCTGCGTTGTCCTTCCTCCTTACACGTTACATCCCCGAAGGTGTGGGGATTTTGCGGTTACCGTGACCTGCTTTTTACTTGATATTTGTAGGTCCTCCGTACACGTTACATCCCGGAAGGTGTGGGGAGTTAGAGGTTACCTTACCTGCGCTGTCCTTGATTCCTGTATGTCTTCCTTACACGTTACATCCCTGAAGGAGTGTGGAGTTTGAGGTTACCTGACCTGCGTTGTCATTGATACATGTAGGTCCTCCTTACACAATACATCTCTGAAGGTGTGGGGATTTAGCGGTTACCTTACCTGCTTTGTCCTTGATTCTTGTAGGTTCTCGTTACACGTTGCATCCCTGAAGGTGTGTGGAGTTTGAGTGACCTGCTTTGTCCTTGAAACGTGTTGGTTCTCCTTACACAATACATCCCTGAAGGTGTGGGGAGTTGGTTACCTTACCTGCGCTGTCCTTGATTCCTGTATGTCTTCCTTACACGTTACATCCCTGAAGGGGTGGGGAGTTAGAGGTTACCTGACCTGTTTTGTCCTTGATACGTGTAGGTCCTTCTTACATGTAACATACCTGAAGGTGTGGAGAGTTAGCGGTTACATGACCTGCTTTGTCCTTGATATGTGTAGGTCCTCCGTGCACGTTACATCCCTGAAGTTGTGGGGAGTTAGCGGTTACATGACCTGCTTTGTCCGTCCTCGTTACACGTTACATCCCTGAAGGGGTGTGGAGTTAGAGGTTACCTGACCTGCTTTGTCCGTTATACGTGTAGGTCCTCGTTACACGTTACATCCTTGAAGGTGTTTGGAGTAAGAGATTACCTGACCTTTTTTGTACTTGATACGTCTAGGTCTTCCTTACACATTACATCCTTGAAGGTGTTTGGAGTAAGAGATTACCTGACCTGCTTTGTACTTGATACGTCTAGGTCTTCCTTACACGTTACATCCCTAAAACTTTTGGTAGTTAGAGGTAACATGACTTGCTTTGTCCTTGATACGTTTAGGTCCTCGTTACACGTTACATCCATAAAGGTGTGGGGAGTTAGAGGTTACCTGACCTGTGTTGTCCTGCGTTGTCCTTCCTCCTTACATGTTACATCCCTGAAGGTGTTTGGAGTTAGAGGTTACCTTACCTGCTTTGTCCTTGATACAAGTAGGTCCTCCTTACACGTGGCATCCCTGAAGGTGTGTGGAGTTGGAGGTTACCTGACCTGCGCTGTCCTTGATTCGTGTAGGTCCTCCTTACACGTTACATCCCTGAAGGTGTGTGGAGTTGGAGGTTACCTGACCTGCGTTGTCCTTGATACATGTAGGTACTCCTTACACGTTACATCCCGGATGGTGTGGAGTGTTAGTGGTTACCTGACCTGCTTTGTCCTTGATACGTTTAGGGACTCGTTACACGTTACAACCATGACGGTGTGGGGAGTTAGAGGTTACCTGACCTGCGTTATCCTTTATACGTGTAGGTCCTCGTTACACGTTACATCCTTGAAGGTGTGTGGAGTTAGAGATTACCTGACCTTTTTTGTCCTTGATACATGTAGGTCCTCCGTTCACGTTACATCCCTGAAGGTGTGTGAGGTTAGAGGTTACATGACTTGCTTTGTCCTTCACACGTTTAGGTCCTCGTTACTCGTTACATCCCTGAAAATGTTTGGAGTTAGAGGTTACCTTACCTGCTTTGTCCTTGATACGTGTAGGTACTCCTTACACGTTACATTTCTGAAGGCGTGGGAAGTTAGAGGTTACCTTACCTGCGTTGTCCTTAATACGTGTATGTCCTCCTTACACGTTACATCCCTGAAGGTGTGTGGAATTAGAGGTTACCTGACCTGCTTTGTCCTTGATACATGTAGGTACTGCTTACACGTTACATCCCTGAAGGTGTGTGGAGTTAGAGGTTACCTGACCTGCTTTGTCCGTGATACATGTAGGTTCTCTGTACACGTTACATCCCTGAAGGTGTGTGGAGTTAGAGGTTACCTGACCTGCTTTGTCCTTAATACGTGTATGTCCTCCTTACACGTTATATCCCTAAAGGTGTGTGGAGTTAGAGGTTACCTGACCTGCGTTGACCTTGATACGTCTAGGTCCTCCTTACACGTTACATTCCCGAAGGGGTGTGGGGTTAGAGGTATCTTACCTGCGTTGTCCTTGATACATGTAGGTCCTCCTTCAACGTTACATCCCTGAAGGTGTGTGGAGTTAGAGGTACCTTACCTGCGTTGACCTTGATACGTGTAGGTCCTCCTTACACGTTACATCCCTGAATGTGTCGGGAGTTAGCGGTTACCTGACCTGCGTTGTCCTTGATACGGGTAGGTCCTCCTTACACGTTACATCCCTGAAGGTGTGTGGAGTTAGCGGTTACCTGACCTGCTTTGTCCTTAATACGTGTATGTCCTCCTTACACGTTATATCCCTGAAGGTGTGTGGAATTAGAGGTTACCTGACCTGCTTTGTCCTTGATACATGTAGGTACTGCTTACACGTTACATCCCTGAAGGTGTGTGGAGTTAGAGGTTACCTGACCTGCTTTGTCCGTGATACATGTAGGTTCTCCGTACACGTTACATCCCTGAAGGTGTGTGGAGTTAGAGGTTACCTGACCTGCTTTGTCCTTAATACGTGTATGTCCTCCTTACACGTTATATCCCTGAAGGTGTGTGGAGTTAGAGGTTACCTGACCTGCTTTGTCCTTGATACATGTAGGTACTGCTTACACGTTACATCCCTGAAGGTGTGTGGAGTTAGAGGTTACCTGACCTGCTTTGTCCGTGATACATGTAGGTTCTCCGTACACGTTACATCCCTGAAGGTGTGTGGAGTTAGAGGTTACCTGACCTGCTTTGTCCTTAATACGTGTATGTCCTCCTTACACGTTATATCCCTGAAGGTGTGGGGAGTTAGAGGTTACCTGACCTGCGTTGACCTTGATACGTCTAGGTCCTCCTTACACGTTACATCCCCGAAGGGGTGTGGGGTTAGAGGTTACCTGACCTGCGTTGTCCTTGATACATGTAGGTCCTCCTTACACGTTACATCCCTGAAGGTGTGGGGAGTTAGAGGTTACCTGACCTGCTTTGTCCTTGATACGTGTAGGTCCTCCGTACACGTTACATCCCTGAAGGCGTGGGGAGTTAGAGGTTACCTGACCTGCTTTGTCCTTCCTCCTTACACGTTACATCCCCAAAGGTGTGGGGATTTAGCGGTTACCTGACCTGCTTTGTCCTTGAAACGTGTAGGTTCTCCTTACACAATACATCCCTGAAGGTGTGGGGAGTTAGAGGTTACATGACCTGCTTTGTCCTTGATATGTGTAGGTCCTCCGTACACGTTACATCCCTGAAGGTGTTGGGAGTTAGCGGTTACATGACCTGCTTTGTCTGTCCTCGTTACACGTTACATCCCTGAAGGGGTGTGGAGTTAGAGATTACCTGACCTGCTTTGTCCTTGATAAGTCTAGGTCCTCCTTACACGTTACATCCCTAAAAGTTTTGGTAGTTAGAGATTACCTGACCTGCTTTGTCCTTGATACGTGTAGGTCCTTCTTACATGTAACATCCCTGAAGGTGTGGAGAGTTAGCGGTTACATGACCTTCTTTGTCCTTGATATGTGTAGGTCCTCCGTACACGTTACATCCCTGAAGGTGTGGGGAGTTAGAGGTTACATGACCTGCTTTGTCCTTGATATGTGTAGGTCCTCCGTGCACGTTACATCCCTGAAGGTGTGGGGAGTTAGCGGTTACATGACCTGCTTTGTCCGTCCTCGTTACACGTTACATCCCTGAAGGGGTGTGGAGTTAGAGATTACCTGACCTGCTTTGTCCTTGATACGTCTAGGTCCTCCTTACACGTTACATCCCTAAAAGTTTTGGTAGTTAGAGATTACCTGACCTGCTTTGTCCTTGATACGTGTAGGTCCTTCTTACATGTAACATCCCTGAAGGTGTGGAGAGTTAGCGGTTACATGACCTTCTTTGTCCTTGATATGTGTAGGTCCTCCGTACACGTTACATCCCTGAAGGTGTGGGGAGTTAGAGGTTACATGACCTGCTTTGTCCTTGATATGTGTAGGTCCTCCGTGCACGTTACATCCCTGAAGTTGTGGGGAGATAGCGGTTACATGACCTGCTTTGTCCGTCCTCGTTACACGTTACATCCCTGAAGGGGTGTGGAATTAGAGATTACCTGACCTGCTTTGTCCTTGATACGTGTAGGTCCTCGTTACACGTTACATCCTTGAAGGTGTTTGGAGTAAGAGATTACCTGACCTTTTTTGTACTTGATACGTCTAGGTCTTCCTTACACGTTACATCCCTAAAGGTTTTGGTAGTTAGAGGTAACATGACTTGCTTTGTCCTTGATACGTTTAGGTCCTCGTTACACGTTACATCCATAAATGTGTGGGGAGTTAGAGGTTACCTGACATGTGTTGTCCTGCGTTGTCCTTCCTCCTTACACGTTACATCCCTGAAGGTGTTTGGAGTTAGAGGTTACCTTACCAGTTTTGTCCTTGATACAAGTAGGTCCTCCTTACACGTTACATCTCTGAAGGCGTGGGGAGTTAGAGGTTACCTTACCTGCGCTGTCCTTGATTCGTGTATGTCTTCCTTACACGTTACATCCCTGAAGGTGTGTGGAGTTTGAGGTTACCTGACCTGCGTTGTCCTTGATACCTGTAGGTGCTCCTTACACGTTACATCCCGGAAGGTGTGTGGAGTTAGAGGTTTCCTGACCTGCTTTGTCCTTGATATATGTATGTCTTCCTTACACGTTACATCCCTGAAGGTGTGTGGAGTTTGAGGTTACCTGACCTGCGTTGTCCTTGATACATGTAGGTACTCCTTACACGTTACATCCCGGAAGGTGTTTGGAGTTAGAGGATACCTTACCTGCTTTGTCCTTGATACAAGTAGGTCCTCCTTACACGTTACATCTCTGAAGGCAGGGGAGTTAGAGGTTACCTGACCTGCGCTGTCCTTGATTCGTGTAGGTCCTCGTTACACGTTGCAAACCTGAAGGTGTGTGGAGTTCGAGGTTACATGACTTGCTTTGTCCTTGATACGTGTAGGTCCTCCTTACGAGTTACATCCCTGAAGGTGTGTGGAGTTCGAGGTTAGCTGACCTGCTTTGTCCTTCATACGTCTTGGTCCACCGTACATGCTACAATGCTGTAGGTGTTGGTAGTTAGAGTTTATCTGACCTGCATTGTCCTTGATACGTGTAGGTCATCCGAACACGTTATATCCATGAAGGTGTCGGGAGTTAGAGGTTACCTGACCTGCTTTGTCCTTCCTCCTTACACGTTACATCCCTGAATGTGTCGGGAGTTAGCGGTTACCTGACCTGCGTTGTCATTGATACGTCTAGGTCCTCCTTACACGTTACATCCCTGAAGGTGTGTGGAGTTAGAGGTTACCTGACCTGCGTTGTCCTTGATACATGTAGGTCCTTCTTACATGTTACATCCCTGGAGGTGTGTGGAGTTAGCGGTTACCTGACCTGCGTTGTCCTTGATACATGTACGTCCTCCTTACACGTTACATCCCTGAAGGTGTGTGGAGTTAGAAGTTACCTGACCTGCGTTGTCCTTGATACATGTAGGTCCTCCTTACACGTTACATCCCTGAAGGTGTTTGGAGTTAGCGGTTACCTGACCTGCGTTGTCCTTGTTTTCTTTGTATGTGAATGATTTTGAAATTAATTTTATTAATGATAATTGTCCAAGTATTGATTTACAGATGCTTAACCTTTTCCTGCTAATGTATGCTGATGATATGGGTTTTTCGCTGATACTCCAGCTGCATTGCAAAACATGTTAGATTCTTTACACAGTTACTCTAGAAAATGGGATCTGGAGTCAACATTGATAAAACAAAAGTCATGGTTTTTAGAAACGGGGGAAACATAAGAAATAATGAAGTGTGGAAATATAATAATGAGAACATAGAAATTGTTGACTGTTTCAAATATTTAGGAATGTTTTTTAGTTATAATGGTAAATTTTATAAAACCCAAAAGCATTTAGCGGACCAAGGAAGAAAGGCTTTATTTTCATTATCATCCTCTTTAAAGAACCATTGTTTGAATTTGGAAACCCAATGCTCTGTCTTTGATATTTATGTCAGCAGCATCTTAAGCTATGGTGCAGAAATATGGGGGTTTCACAAAGCTCCTGATATAGAGAGAGTTCATTTGAATTTCTGCAAAAAAGTCCTTAGAGTATGTAAATCTACATTCAATGATTTAGTTTATTGTGAACTGGGTAGACTACCATTAATTGTTACAAGAAAGCTAAAAGTATTCAAATATTGGTTGAAGTTGACGAAATCTGATAATTTGATATTAAAGTATGTCTTCCTTACACGTTACATCCCTGAAGGTGTGTATTTAGCGGACCAAGGAAGAAAGGCTTTATTTTCATTATCATCCTCTTTAAAGAACCATTGTTTGAATTTGGAAACCCAATGCTCTGTCTTTGATATTTATGTCAGCAGCATCTTAAGCTATGGTGCAGAAATATGGGGGTTTCACAAAGCTCCTGATATAGAGAGAGTTCATTTGAATTTCTGCAAAAAAGTCCTTAGAGTATGTAAATCTACATTCAATGATTTAGTTTATTGTGAACTGGGTAGACTACCATTAATTGTTACAAGAAAGCTAAAAGTATTCAAATATTGGTTGAAGTTGACGAAATCTGATAATTTGATATTAAAGTATGTCTTCCTTACACGTTACATCCCTGAAGGTGTCCTTGATACGTGTAGGTCCTCCTTTCACGTTACATCCCTGAATGTGTCGGGAGTTAGCGGGTACCTGACCTGCGTTGTCCTTAATACGGGTATGTCCTCCTTACACGTTACATCCCTGAAGGTGTCCTTGATACGTGTAGGTCCTCCTTTCACGTTACATCCCTGAATGTGTCGGGAGTTAGCGGTTACCTGACCTGCGTTGTCCTTAATACGGGTATGTCCTCCTTACACGTTACATCCCTGAAGGTGTGTGGAGTTTGAGGTTACCTGACCTGCGTTGTCCTTGATACATGTACGTCCTCCTTACACGTTACATCCCTGAAGGTGTGTGGAGTTAGAGGTACCTTACCTGCGTTGTCCTTGATACGTGTAGGTCCTCCTTACACGTTACATCCCTGCATGTGTCGGGAGTTAGCGGTTACCTGAGCTGCGTTGTCCTTAATACGTGTAGGTCCTCCTTAGTTAGAGGTTACCTGACCTCCGTTGTCATTGATACGTGTAGGTCCTCCTTAGTTAGAGGTTACCTGACCTGCTTTGTCCTTCCTCCTTACACGTTACATCCCTGAAGGTGTGTGGAGTTAGAGGTTACCTGACCTGATTTGTCCTTAATACGGGTATGTCCTCCTTACACGTTATATCCCTGAAGGTGTGGGGAGTTAGAGGTTACCTGACCTGCGTTGTCCTTGATACGGGTATGTCCTCCTTACACGTTATATCCCTGAAGGTGTGGGGAGTTAGAGGTTACCTGACCTGCGTTGTCCTTGATACGTGTAGGTCCTCCTTACACGTTACATCCCTGAATGTGTGTGGAGTTAGAGGTTACCTGACCTCCGTTGTCATTGATACGTCTATGTCCTCCTTACACGTTACATCCCCGAAGGTGTGGGGATTTAGCGGTTACGTGACCTGCGTTGTCCTTGATACGTGTATGTCCTCCTTACACCTGAAGGTGTGTGGAGTTAGAGGTTACCTGACCTCCGTTGTCATTGATACGTCTATGTCCTCCTTACACGTTACATCCACGAAGGTGTGGGGATTTAGCGGTTACCTGACCTGCGTTGTCCTTGATACGTGCAGGTCCTCCTTACACGTTACATCCCTGAATGTGTGTGGAGTTAGAGGTTCCCTGACCTCCGTTGTCATTGATACGTCTATGTCCTCCTTACACGTTACATCCCTGAAGGTGTGTGGAGTTAGAGGTTACATGACCTGAGATTTAACATGTTGATTAAGGCAAACGATTTTTATATTATTTTATTTGATTTATTCATTCTGAAAATGCTGTGCTTTCATTGATTTTAATTCTGTCTGGAAAAAACAGTAACTATGCCAGTATATTTTGTCTGAATGTCCCGAGTGAGAGGGAACTAAGGAAAATCTTCGACTTTGTAAAAGTCCCACATGTGTTACATCTTTCGATCATGCAGTGGGATAAATCATGTCTATTCTATCCTAGTATCGACGAACCGATAGAGGGAAAACTAACATTAGTAAAAGTGTGTGTTATAGAATTGAAGGGCATCTTTTAATATTCATACCTGCATGAACAATGGCAAATGCTGTTTAATCCATGTATTTTCTATAATTATTATTGATGTAAATGTACACTTCCCTGTCAGTGCAAACGAGATTTCCGTGAACAAACCAATATCACCAAAATGTTTTTCCCTAACGGTTTTCTCACATTTTTCGAGGCGGAAGGAGTACCTTTAAAATGACGGTGATCAAATTTGGGTCATACAAATGTAGCCCATTAAATGCATTTTCCTCTGGGAATGCTTATAAAGAAACTTGCATTAAAATGTTTTATATACAGGTTTTGATAAAACATGAAGAATTTTAAATCGGAAATTAATTTAATAGCACAGGATGTTTTACTAAACTGATAATATGCGAACTTGTCTTCTACAGTGAAGCTAGGAAATATTCGATGAAGCCCTTACTTGTTACACGAATCTCATTTAGATAATATGGACTCCGTGGCGATATAATCTAGGCAATGTTCTGTTATAGAAACTCACCAGTATCCACTGCTAATGGAGTTCACTTGTCGCATTTAATTCCCCACTTCGCTAGCTTATTATAGTTATCAGAATTTTATGGAGAACTATGTCCCTTTGACTAATAAATTAGTCTTTTTTGAACAGGGATGCTTCAATTTTAACGAAGAACTCATGAGTTGCACTAAATGTGGTACACGAATCGATCGCTCTTCAGAATCTGCTAGATGCGTATCTCACTTGAAGGGCTTTGTGATGTCTTCCCGTCATAGGTCACTCATCTCAACGCCTGTCTCTCTGACTTTTTTATTTTTTATTTTGATACATATATCAGCTATAGTGTTTTATTATATGCATGAAAACTTCTCGCAATCACATTGGTCAGTTCCTGTACACGTGACCAGTCCTCATAAACGTTTATTATATGCATGAACATTTCTCGCAATCACATTGGTCGGATCATATACACGTGACCAGTCCTCAAAAACTCATGTAGACTTGTTATCCGGTGAATATCGATTTCTAATTATAGCCTATATTTAAATTCCCCGGAACCTGTCGTAGCGCATGCGCAGTTAGACCGAAACACGATCTGACAGACAACAATAGAAGATGGTTCCTGGCGAATGTTTCTCCTCCATTACATCAGAAAATTACCAAACATTCGAGGATAATTGCTGAATTGTTGAATTCAAACCTGGCTAAATTTTACACGGAGGCTCGCGTTCGAAAATCAGAACCTTGAGTTTTGTCTTATTTGACTGTTGAAGCATATAATAAAACAGTTATGGGCTTTTGTGCTGGTAAATATGATGTGATATGAACCTGAAAAAGTGATATTGACCTCGGCGTCGCCTCTGTTAATATCACATTTTCAGGTTCATATCACATCATATTCACCAGCACAAAAGTCCATAATAGTATAGAATTGTAGATTAATATTATATTTGACGGAGTTTATATACACTACAAATAAAAGTATACATGTACAACTAAGATGTATTTTCAATTGTTACGTTATTTATAGTGCATTATCAAATGGTATAAAGAGATATCAGTGAACCAGATATGTGAACAACCCTGCAATGTTAAATTGTAACATTAACTAATGTAACTACCGTGTACTTGGCTTCCATTGATTAACACCACAAAACTAGTTAAAGTACAGGCTGGTTTTCATTAGAACATCACAAACATGTTATATATAGTACAGGTTTGTTTTTATTAGAACATCACAAAACACGTTATATATAGTACAGGCTGGTTTTCATTAGAACATCACAAAACACGTTATATATAGTACAGGCTGGTTCTTATTAGAACACCACAAAACACGTTATATATAGTACAGGCTGGTTTTCATCAGAACACTACAAAACACGTTATATATAGTACAGGCTGGTTTTCATTAGAACACCAAAAAACACGTGATATATAGTACAGGCTGGTTTTCATTAGAACACCACAAAACACGTTGTATTACAGGACGCCTGCTACTAATAGTTATTATACACCCATTTCTCTGGTGTGAGGCAGACCTGAAGAGATGTTCCTCTCGATAAATCATGTTTCCCTCTGACTTCGTCCTCGAGAATCATGATTTATTGAAGGGAACAACTCTTCAGGTCTCCCTAGCTCATACCGGGACAATAACTTTTATTATTCCGAAGTTCCATCTGCGGAGACTGTGATATATACATATAACACATATAATACATTAACGTTTGGCAATGTAACGAGCCCCTGTGTCCGAAACATATCGGGCGTTAGAGAGTCTAACAAAGAGAGACAACTCGTCAGATAAAGTGTGTGGTGTTCCGAGAGGGATACTCGACAGGGAAAATGGATCGAGTGAGGGAGACTCGATGTTTTTTAATCCTCTCATGTGATGTGTTTAAACCAATCAGACACGATGTAAAATCGATGAGGAAAGTTGGCCCGGATTTTAGAGCGCTTGGGGTCTTAATGAGGGATGAAACCGGAGTACCAGGAGAAAACCAATGTGGTCAGAATGGTGACACCATACCTTTTCATGTCCGACCGGGGAATCAAGACCCGACCGCCTTGGTAAAAGGCGAGTACGTTATCGACCACATTGTTTGTTATGTAAATCATGAAGCGAACTTGGTAAACTGACCCCGTATTAATTAATTTGATCATTCGATAGAATGGTGCGCGTTTTCATGGAACACAGATGTACTAAGAAACAGATTTTCCATATTTTTGTGTATTACTTTATAACTTCATATCTCATTACGCACCAGGGTACACTCTTTATGGAACATTATTGGAATGCAATACAAAACTGAACACCACTGATTACAGTCATTATAGTAATATATAGACATTAATTGTCTGTTGTAATTCTCTATAAGCTATATATTGGTGTGGATATCAATGAAAGACAAGATAACACACTCGTTTATGATCGATTGAAGATATGTATTTGAGGCGATATTTTTTAGTTTTCGTATCTGTGCAAATACATAAAGATGCAATTTCACATTTGTTCGGCATGCTTTTTATGGTAGAAAAGTTTGTATACCTGACATGTTCCACAATCATGTCGTTATGGTACGGAATTATCACGACGTTGGCGTCAACGATGAATTCAAATGTAAGAAGTGATACGAATTCATACATTTGATGTGTTGAGCTTGGACTAACAAGGACTTCGCAGAAAAGCTTCCGATTCTCAAGGCGGTCTTACACCGTCTTTGAGTATTGCAGAGTTATATTCTCTTGTGAGCAGTTATTGATTGTTACGTCATTTGTTTGTGACAGTAACGTCATCAATTTTTGAGAAAACGACGTAATTTTCTCACACAAACCAATGACGTAACAATCAATACCTGCTCACAAGAGAAGATAACTCTGCAATACTCAAAGACGGTGTAAGACCGCCTAGAGAATCGGAAGCTTTTCTGCGTCCTCTGCTTCGGGGCAAATGGCGAAACTAAGAATGATCTGCTGCCCCTATTGTAACACTTGGGATCCACATCTGTTATCTCCCGCTCCCCTATTCAGTCCTTCTGTTTGCGTCTCCCAAAGATATTTCTTAATAAGAACGTCAAATCCAATGCAAGCAATGGAACACACAGACAACTTTAGATATGCTGTTACTGTATACCTTGACATTTCTGCTGCATCATATTTTAACGAATGTTTAGCCCGCCCTAATGAGGGCGAATTTATCAAAACACTGGTCGAATATAGATTATTCTACCGAAGGTAGAACATTTTATCGGGCGAACATTTCCCGGTATACAATCAACTAATTTATCGCACCTCGGACAAAAATGTCCAAAAACATTGGTTTAGAGCTGTCACGTGGTGACCCTCTAATTTTCTATAGAGGGTCATTAGGATTCCATTATAGGGCAATATGGCCGCCCATTGCTAACTGCTTCAAAACTAAAACAACAGATACGGGTACCTGAATATTTATCAAAGTTGATTAAATTTGTTGAATATTCATATTGTTTTGTTATGCATTACATCATTTGCATTTTAAGCAAAAAGGGTCCTCGATGCGATAAATTCGTTATATAGTCAGTTACTGATGACCCTCTACAGAACCATAGAGAGTCAGTAAGATGTATAGGAGGCTCGAGCTCCGCCCTCGCCCCCTATAAATCTTACTGACCCTATATAGTTATGTAGAGGGTCAGTAACTGACTATATAACTAATAGTATATAGGATACAATCAATAGAAAACATCGTATATTGTATATTCGACTGAGAATGGTTGACATTCACAACTAACTTGTTTGAAAAGATGTTTATAGAGTTTAACTAAAAAAATGCTTATATCACGAGCATGTTAATTAAATTCTAAAACGGATTAAACACGTCAGGCTGCAAGCGTTGGTCATCCTCAAAAAGCTGGTGTCACTTAGAGACAAATTATTAAATATTTTGAAAATAACATTTTGAACTGAAACGGTATGGAAATACAACAAAAGTATTGTATAGAGAAATTTCATTTCAAATTCTACTCTAAAACTACCGAACAAGTCAACTTTTTAATGTTCAGATGAAATTCCAAGATATGAAGCTAAAGTGTAACAATGATATTTATGCTAGAAATAGTGTGACAGGTGAGTGTACTAAGTTTACAGGTGAGTGTACTAAGTTTACAGGTGAAAGTGTACTAAGTTTACAGGTGGAAGTGTGCTAAGTTTACAGGTGGAAGTGTACTTAGTTTACAGGTGGAAGTGTTCTAAGTTTACAGGTGGAAGTGTGCTTAGTTTACAGGTGGAAGTGTAGTAAGTTTACAGGTGGAAGTTTACAGGTGGAAGTGTTCTAAGTTTACAGGTGGAAGTTTACAGGTGGAAATATACTTAGTTTACAGGTGGAAGTGTACTTAGTTTTCAGGTGGAAGTGTAGTAAGTTTACAGGTGGAAGTTTACAGGTGGAAGTGTACTAAGTTTACAGGTAGAAGTGTACTAAGTTAACAGTTGGAAATTTACTATTTACAAGTGGAAATGTACTAAGTTTACAGGTGGAAATGTACTAAGTTTACAGGTGGAAGTGTACTAAGTTTACAGGTAGAAGTGTACCAAGTATACAGGTAAAAGTGTACTGAGTTTACAGGTGGAAGTGTAGTAAGTTTACAGGTGGAAGTTTACAGGTGGAAGTGTTCTAAGTTTACAGGTGGAAGTTTACAGGTGGAAATGTACTTAGTTTACACGTGGAAGTGTACTTAGTTTACAGGTGGAAGTGTAGTAAGTTTACAGGTGGAAGTTTACAGGTGGAAGTGTACTAAGTTTACAGGTAGAAGTGTACTAAGTTAACAGTTGGAAATTTACTATTTACAAGTGGAAATGTACTAAGTTTACAGGTGGAAATGTATTAAGTTTAGAGGTGGAAGTGTACTAAGTTTACAGGTAGAAGTGTACCAAGTTTACAGGTAAAAGTGTACTGAGTTTACAGGTGGAAGTGTAGTAAGTTTACATGTGGAAGTGTACTAAGTTTACAGGTGGAAGTGTACTAGGTTTATAGGTGGAAGTGCACTAAGTTAACAGGTGGAAGTGTACTAGGTTTATAGGTGGAAGTGCACTAAGTTTACATGTGGAAGTGTACTAAGTTTACATGTGGAAGTGACTAAGTTTACAGGTGGGAGTGTAGTTAGTTTACAGGTGGAAGTGTACCAATTTTACGGATAGAAGTGTGCTAACTTTACAGGTGGAAGTGTACTAATTTTACAGATGGAAGTGTACTAAGTTTACAGGTGGAAGTGTACTAAGTTTACAGGAGGAAGTGTTCTAAGTTTACAGGAGGAAGTGTACTATTTACAGGTGGAAGTGTACTAAGTTTAAGCATTAAGACTGTTAAGATGGGTTCGGGGTTATACATATTGCCTTTATTCTGCAACTTTTGTTATATATCTGATTTCACTAGCTGTGCTTATCCAATGTTCAAAAAGAGTTGCTTTTTTCAAAAAGGTTGAATTTTTACGAAAATAAGCCTTATCTTCAAAGACTAACCAGCCGTACGCGGGGTTTTTCTCACGATTTAGCCTAAGTGTATTGCAAAGAAGAAAATCAAACTTGGAAAAAGTAAATTCTAGCTGTTAAACAGAGTAGGAGGAAATGGTCACAATCAAATCCCTTGATTGACAGGTTGATTATAACTTTTAATCAAAGGACGATTTAATGTTTTAAAGTGAATGATTTTGTGATTAAATGGAATTTGCCATTATTTCGAGAAAGTTGTGTTCTTAGTTAACATTAGGACGACAGAAAAAAAATATCATATAACCGCGGAAAAGTAAAAACTCAACAAAAGAAATGAGATCATTTTTTCAATTTCCTTGGGAAGACTGTTTTTTTACTGACGTTCTGAAACTAATTCCATTTCTCAGTGACGAATATCCAGTCGGGACGCATTGCAGAATCGATGCTCGATTAAAGAGCCAGAGTGAATGACTTTCAGGGAACCAAACGAACGTGTGACAGCATAAAACGTCAACACGCGTCTGACAGAAAGCGCCGCGGGCTAAACTTAATGGGTCCGAGGATTGTAGCCGACCGAAATTACGCGTAATCTCAAGAGCCCCAACAACACACCGCCATGGTCGGATTCTAATAGCGCCATATCTGACAGGATGCTTGGCAGAAGGAGATGAGAACGGCGGTGGTGAAATAAGACGGTACTTAATAACTGTTAACCAATTATGTCCGTGAAATATGTTTGGTAGAGCAGAACTATTGGCAGTATATGGGTCGAGCGGTAATCAATCCTGAGAGACTCCTTGTTTTTGCTTGAATACTTAATAAGTTCACGCGTGCAGTGTGTACCTTGGGCGAGTAGTCATTTATCAATCTCGGGCCTAAAAGCATAGTTCAATATCACACATATAAGTAAATTGGTCAGTTATGTGTGAAATTGTCCGCTTAAACCTCGGTCGTTTCAAATTAACAATTTAAATAAAATGTACATCATCGACACACACCTAACCTGTGTTACAGACATGTAATTTCAGACTTGTTAGTTGCTAGCAAATATCGATAAACTTTAATAAAATGCTTTTACGAATAACTGTAAATCCTTCTGGGTTTTTTGGGGGTTTACTGCTCGCTCAGATATTTTTACACTGTTTATTTTTAAAGGAAATGTTATTTCGGGTTCTACATATGTAGCAGGAAGGACATAACCTGCCAAAGTACAGTCATTGTGTCGTCGCCGTTGTACTCATTGTTCAAACGACATAGCCTTGTTGAATTTTAAACATTTCAAAAACTGGTGTAAATGGAAACTGATGTATGGACGTTTGCTTTTCATTTCTAATGTTTATTAGCGGAAAATATTGCATTTTCTTGTTAAATGGTCTTTATCTTAAAAGTTATCTGAAGAAAAATTGTTTTAACTAAGTTTATGTTATAATATTCTGCTTAATCCATGTAACACAAGGGACATTGCCATACTCGTCTTAACAATAGTGTGACCCATCCGAAATTCCGATGTTTGTTCAATAATGCGTGTGTCCGCGGGGAACGGCAACCACCGCTAGTACCCGTCTTACCATCGACCCCGTCCTTCAGAAGTACGACACACCATTGCAAATGAAGTAAAGGTCACTGTTGATTAAATTGGGGTCCAACGTAATGACGTCATGTCCTCAAACCAACCGTGTCTCTGTCCTGACGTGTAGACGCGAACGTCGACTTCCGGGACGGTCTTATATTTCATTATGTCTTAGACGTATTACTGCTCAGGAAAATGTAGACTGCTGCTCACCAAATTGTTCGGCGACGCGATGTTGCAATCATCCTGGCTTGAATAATGCAGTAGTCCTCCTTCTGTCAACTTTGGACAATCGTGGCATTCTATATTTATTTGATTTGGATTAAATTGCTACGCAATATGTGTGTATTGATAAGAAATTCTGTTTGGCATTGTGTTCTTGTTTATGAAACCTAAAACGTTGAAAGCGGACCACAAGGTTCCGTGATTAAACCTTGCCCTTTTACAGTTACACAAAGACATTACAGAGAGTAATCATGCTTTTCAAATTTCATCGAGTTTGGTTAACAAATTGTAGCGTAACAGGTCCTAAATGCATATGCGTTTCTCTTTTCCGCCATAAGATTTTTTTTCATTGTTCATGATTGACCTTCAAAGAAACCGACAAGAACATCATTTTGAAAAGTACCATAAAACCATAACGCAGTGCGCTCATATTCCTGCTAGACTAATTAAAAAATGTGAAGTTTTCGATCAACACCTTTAAAAAGAAAATATTGGAACAAAATAGATCGCAGCTAACAGGATCACAGAAATTAGTTTAACAAACGGTAAAAACAATATCTACCAAAATATTCCAACTAAGAAACGACATTTTTTGCTACAATTTTCCACTTCTATTGCAAAACAAAAAGATATATTTACATTTGCATGGCATTGTCACTATATAGCCTCTTTGAAAACTGTGTCGTTGATGGGACTTTAATTACCATGCATCACGAGACACAATTCTTAGCGTATTAATACAACACTGATCGGAACTACATGTACAATATCCAATATAAATAAACATGACGGCTGCTGAAATATCGCTGGGCATTGTGAGATTTGACAATGCCATTGTGAATTTATGTGTAAATAAAAAATAAAATAAAAACACTTTTATTACAACGAAAACAAGACCAAGGTCTGCAATAACGTACAAAATGCACATCGGTTGAAATAACCAATGCCGGCAATGGAAACAATTTTAACGCTCATGTAATTTATCAGAAATATCGTCTGTTACACTGCACTGGTCAACAGGGGTTCGTTACAAATGTCTGAAATACACATATTCTATAGACCTACTGACACATATGTTACAGACCTACTGATATGAGTCACAGCAAACATAAACATTTCAGACATTTGTAACGAACCTGTGCTCCGTCGCAAGATCACTCACTTCAAACGCTATCAGTTTCACGCGTCTCGCATCTACGGTTCCTCAGTTTAATTCTGACGACAAGTCAAATAACGAGGATGTTATAGAATCTACCGACTGTTGTCAGGTTCCCATACAATCTACAAATAAATTCACGCCTGGATTCTTCACAAAATGAGCAAAGAGAAAAGTTCGAATTAACTTCCAAAAATAACTCCCTCGTGGAGGGCAAGGTCGGATTTACGGTGGTCCATGCGCGTTTGTTCCGGGGGAAAATCGAACACAATTAAAAATCTAACTTTCAGCTCAGAGTTATATTGATAAACTTAAATCACCCTATATACATATCATACGCAATTCTATTGATACTGAATTGTGGAATAAAATTGAAGTGTTTGTTAAAATTTCAAAGTACTACTTTGTTTGCCAATCAGCACACGACAATACGCTGTTCAAACTATTGAACGAAATTATGTGGACTGTCGATAAGGCGGGCATTTTTAATTTTAAATATCAATTATAAATTAAAAAAGAACATAAGAGACAGAGAAAACGTAAATATAAGTATTGAACTGTTTTTGTATGGTATTTATGATCTATTAGCGCGCATTATGTTGTTTGCTTGCAAAGCTGTGTCATTCAAATAGATCATAAATACCATACAAAAACAGTTCAATGCTGAAGTATAAATAACCTTTTGAAAAGATTTTATGTTTCATAATAAAGAGGAATTTACCGATCACTATGGACGAGGAACGATTTGACAGTGTTCTTCTCATTTTCCTTTAAATATACCCTTCTTAATAAAAAAAACAACAATAAAGACCTATACTTTTCTTGATGGACACATGTGATTTGGCCTATAATTTAGTTAACGCAAACTCGGCGTAGTATATTGGATAGCTTGTCATAATGGCTGAAACAAATTTCTAATGGAAATTACTATCGATTGTATGTGTCAACTAAGGGAAATTTGAGAGGAAACATGTACTTACCAATGAATTATTATAATAGGCGGAAACTATCTTTCAATTCAATACGAAATTTATTTGGCTTCATATAAATTATTTTTAATAAGAGAAGTATTTATGAATTTTAAACATGTCACTACGACTTTATGTCCTTCTAACATTTTCTGATATGATTAATAACATGTTGATGTGTCTTAGTGACTGACATGATTAATAACACGTTGATGTGTCTTAGTGACTGACATGATTAATAACATGTTGATGTGTCTTAGTTTCTGGCTTAATTCAAGACATGTCCGACGTGTCTTATAGACTGGCAGGATTTATTCGAAAACATAAATACTGCTGTTTTTCATTTATTTTTGTCTGCTTGTTTGTTTTGATGCGCTCGGTAGTATAAATGTACTTCTTCTATTTTACCCGCCATAAGTAACAGGATATCCCGAATACTCCTAAATATCGTCATGGTAGCTTTAGTAAACGGATTATATCAATATTTGACCGAATCCAAGTACATGCACTAGTCGCTGTTGACCAAGCGTCGTAGAACACAGCCTTGCTGGTCTCTATTAATCATCCTCAGAATCCATAGGGCCACGGCAACACGCTTATAATGAAAACTGCCAACTTTATGTAAAGACTAAATCTAAAATGATGGATTCCCTCGTTTAACGGCCATCGAACATGTTAAGCTGCCATTTACCAAATTAAGAGTTTGTGATTTAACCAGATTGTTCTTATAGCTTTGTAGCCCTGGCAGTCAACTACTAAATGTGACGCTTTAACTGTTAAGTGTCTCCCAACAAAGCTAAATATATGTAATTTAGAGAAATTGATCGATTGCGGCCTTTTTTGATCTTATATACAATTACTGAAATAGTTCATTTACTGTGGTGTGTTTGTTAGAATGTTGAATAAATATGTTACACTTTATGTGATTTGAACGCCTCAGATGGAAAAGATTGCTGTAATCTTCGTTTAAGCAGAGATAAAAATGTTGCAGCCTGTGTATTTTATAACGTTATGATAAAGGCAGATATGTTGTCTATAAGACTGTAACATTGCGAAAAATGAGGGGGTGCAGTATAGATCTGCTTGTGAAGCTGATATCAGAGGTTTTTGTTGTAATACACGTGTTCGTGAGGGGGAGATAAAGGGTGGTATCCTTGTGTATGTTAGATGTAAGGACGGGATAGCATAGGAATACTGTATTGTGGCTATATACACTGATATTCTGTGGTTAAGTTGTGCAGGACTTGTTTACAAGAACATAATAACACGAATTCTACATTTTTGTTGATTGTGCAATCACGTGACAGGAACTACGTCAGAGAGGAAGTCTTATCATGCGAGCGAAATCATTCGATTTTATAGAGGATTACGTCATGTCACATTATCAGACAAGTAAAATCACGTGACTATATAGATGGACTGCGTCATAGACGTAACCTTATCTGAAGAATGAGAATAGGAATGTATTGAAGAGTGAGATGTACTCTTCATCAGGCGATGTTGATATTCGACGATTCATGTTGCTGACCTATCTGGTCATCTTATATCAGACAATATATGCATTAATGGAAGGAGATAAGGAAGACGTGTTACCCATCATGCCTCTAGCTAGTCTGGCAGCCATTATCTCACCGGAGACGGCTGGCCAGTCTATCTTATTCATCGAAAGTTAAGCAATGGGATTTATATAAGATTACACCACTTTATGTGTTTGAGGTAGACATAAGAAACACGCGTTTACAATTCATTATGTGACGTAAATCAACAATAAATATAAGAGTGACGGTCAAATTAACTCACTGTTTCCTAGACCGTATTATTTACGTCACGAATTCTATATCTGAAGCTATATTGTGATTTGCGTTGCATAAACACATAAATATAGTTTTACCCTTAGCAACATGAAAGACGTGTGTACCATAATGCGGCATTATGAACGTAAACAACAAGGTGAATTATGATGGTTATTGTCACGAAGGTCTGTAGTCATGGTTCCTGATCATGTATAAATTCAGCAAAGATACTGAGTTAACGGTACAATTTAATTACCTAAGAATAATACATATAATCATTACCACATATACCCACTCATTCACAGTAAATACAAATATACTTTATGAAATACGTAGAATGACAGAAGACCTAGGTAAGTTAACCTTGGCAAATAATGTTCATAATTATAAACTGTAGAGTTAATTATCCACAACATCTGCAATGGCCATCCACTTGGTTAGGTAAAGTTCACCAGGTGGAACAGCCCTGTATATATATATATATATATACATGTACTATGGTACTGTTCAACCAACGGAAGTTCTATCCGCTGTATCCCTACTTGTACTGTGTTCACCTCATAATGTTCATGTACACCACGGTGGGTTAATTCATTGTTAAATGCAGTATAATTATATTACAGTTTAATATATATATATATACTCAGTATTACCTAACTGATATATACAAAGACACATATTACTTCCATAAATCAGTTTATTATAGACACCGGACTATTATACACCAACTGTGGTACACACAATACTTCACTATGTCCACCCGTCACATCACTTCCGGTACCCTGTGACCGTGATAGGATTCCACCACAAAACCGAATCCCGCACGTGACCTTCACCTGACGGCACTAACTCTGCGACATGATACCAATGTCCCATATCTAGGCGGCAACTAAACTCTAGGTACCAACACTGCATGTCATATATATATACTGTATAAAAGACGTCAAGCCCTGCCATCACCGTCCGCTGAATACTAGGCTATTTACAAAAAAACCTGCATCAACAGCTATGGAAAGTTTAAAACCTCGCTCCGGGACCAACAACGAATACGGGGTCCAGACATCCCTACACCACTGTCACTACCTGCAGCCCGCATCAACAATGTGCTGAACTCACTTGCACCCTCGCTTTCAGCTTTTGCACACGACAAGTTTTTCCTCCTAACAAAAGAGCTCCACAAGGGACTTAACTCTAGCAAGGTACAGATACCAACTTTTAAGGTGCCACACCACTAACAACTACATCACATTCCTCCCCACTGAGTGTCTAAGTACTAGACAAACCAACTCATGAACAACTAAGACTAATAAACCTTACCCAACCAAAGAACCTCCAACTTACTGAAAAAATCTTAAATCTCTAACAAGCCCGACTAAGTGCATCCGCCTGTATGTTTTCTTTTCTTGGAATATATTTTGTAGTAAAACGATACTCCTGCAGACTAAGCTCCATCTGATGAGACGATGATTCTCAGATTTCGTCATCTGTAACCACTGAAGAGGACAATGGTCCATTTCCACAATGAATTCTCTTCCAAAGAGATATAAATGCAAGCTTCTTATAGCCCATACCTTTGCATACTAGTAGGCTTCTTTCCCCACTGTAGCATACGGTTGTTCTCTGGCAGAAAGTTTCTTACTAATGTTTGCCACTGGCCTGCTTCCACCTGGCCCTTCTTGAAACAAGACAGCTCCAATTCCTTGTTGCGACGCGTCTGTTTGTACAATGAACATCTTCTCAAAATTTGGACTCTGTAAAACTTGGTGTTTACATAATGCTGATTTCAACTCCTCGGACGACTTTTGATGAACCTCGGTCGATGTCACTTTGTTTGGCAGTTTATTAGATGTTAAATCTGTCAAAGGGACGGCCATCTGTGAGAAGTTTTGAATATATTTCCTGAAGAAACCTACTTTACCAAGGAATCTTCCTATATCCCTTTTTGTTTGTGGTTGTTGAAACTCATAAATAGATTGTTCCTTCGTTGGTGTTGGCCGTATTTTCCCATTTCCAACAATGTGTCCTAAATATTCCAACTGTTTGAACCCGAACAGACTTGCTTGGCTTCGCGGTTAATCCTTTTCTGTAGATGCTGTAGATACAGGGGTTTTAAGTTCAACTTGGTTCCCTATTACAATGTCTGCAAACGGTGTGTCCATCACTAATACCAGCATTATACCACTTAGATAAGGGGAGGTAATCTCTATCCTAATTTCTGCACATGTCCGTTTTGTGCAAAACAAAACATCCATAAAATGTCCATTCTTATGATAGGTCTCAGCAACTTTAGATGAAACAAATACAACACTTCTACCAGTATCTCTTAAAACAGTTGCTTCTTTCTCATCAACTCGTCCTTTCTCAATCCTTATGCCTCTATTTCCTACTAAATCTGTTTCTGGTTCTGAACATCTTTTAAGACAGGTATCTGAACTACCACTCCCCCAGATACATGTACTTCCATTTTTGCCTGACGAACCAAAGCCAAATTCTCTGGTTTCTTCACATGACCTTGACCTCTATTATTTTCAGATCCCTGTTTCTCCATAGAATCCTGCCTTTTCCAACACTCTGCTATAATATGTCTTTATGCAAATGAGAAATGTGCGGACAGTTTACTAGAACAGCATTAGAAGGCAAAGCCTCGGGTCTCCTGCTCAATATTGTATTCCTTGGGTTTAAATAACCTTACCCATACCTCACATCAGGGATGGATTATATTAGTCTCACACTATGGTTGAGACGGGGGGATTCCCCTATTCATAACAAAGATATGACGTCACTTCAACAATACAATGACGTCACGTCAACTATCCATCAATTAAGGATTAACATTTTATTTTGTTTAGTTTATGAGATAATAAATCCGATGGAGCACGAGGTAAATTGCATAAACGCGAAGCATTTACGAACACGTTACCGAATGCTCCATTGGATATATCATCTCATAAACTAAATAAAATAAAAGGTTAATCCTTATATTTACAATATTTTCTTTTAAAAATAACACGATTAAAAGAGTTGGATACAAGCAATTACCTTTTGTAATCATGTTAATCCATACGAAACAGCCATTCGCAAAAGCCGTTGACAGGCAGCTAAACCCCGCCTACTTTCTCCGTGACAACAAAAGAAAAAAGTTCCTCCATTTCAATATTTTAATTCACATAAAATATCCATATTTTACTTCATACAATATCTTTATAATTATATTAGTAGGTAATAGAATAAATAATTTTATATTTGTATGAAATTTAGGTATTGGGGCAAAAAACTTCGTAGAAAATACCAATGACCGCGGACGCCCATCGTTTGAAAGTGATGCGCCCAAAGGCGGGAAATAGAGAGTGCTACCATGTCGTCGAGTGATAGTGACTAGCCTAGGCCTGGTGGAAATTGAATGTACAGTTATTGAAATTGCTGTTTGTAAGCATACCAGAGGTTTGTACAGATGACATGTATGATGTGGATACATCGTTTGTCGGCCGAGTGACTGTTGGGAGACGAGAAATTTGACCTACATTTCTAGGAACGATAGCCATCGTTTCTGTGTCATGGCGGCCGACACTCAACACTAATAGATGAGAGAGTGGAGCTGATGAAGCATTTTTGTACCGACGAACAATCGCGACTGTAGCTTCTTACACTAGTTAAAAAAAAACATCTTAATAAAAAACCAAATAATAAACACGCCAACAAAAATAATATTTTTATTTTGGTGTCTCGAGCGCACGGTAGTCTAAATGCTAGCGTTTGTTAGTAAACATTGACCCGAGGTTTGTGGAAAGATGTCTGCCAATATTTACATATATTCAGACGCGGTGAATTCGGTCACGTTCTACACTCAAGTTATTGAAAAATAAACAGACATGCCCACACTTAGGTTTTCGATTTAGAAACAGTGGTGATTGTACATATTGTCAAGTCAACCCTGAATTTGGCATGTAACGAAATCATTACGTTGTGTATATGATACACAATGGGAGAACAGGGTAAGAAAAACAGAATCGTTCACCCCCTTGTGGGTAAAATTGGGAAATTTCAACCCTCGAGGAAAGATTCCTAAGTTGCCAAACACTCGCCTAAGCCTCGTGTTTGGAAACTTAAGAATATTCCCCCTCGAGTTGAGATTCCCCTATCTCATTTCCTTGAAGGTGAGAGATTCTATTAATCTCTGGGTTTGGCTGTAACTTTGATAGTCACAATTATCATTTTTGAGACGCGGCACGGTTCGTACCAACTCAATACACACTTCACTCATTTTTCATGTGAAATTAACATGAACTACGCTTAAGTTTGAAATAAGGGGTTTAGCATCATCATCATCCCACGCCAGCCTTCTAGTGTTAACCAATAGGGATCTCCCTCTTTAGTCGATGAGACCTAGAAAGACGAAACGGCAGAATTGCGCAATGTAAGTATTTTTTGTCAGACTGTTTCTTTAACCAAGTTTATTAATGAAGTAAATTGTGTACTTCCTATGGTGTTAATACAATTGACAACAACTTACATTGCTTTGCTTAGCTTAGCTTAGCTTATCATTTATATAGCAGGGGAGTATATGACCGATACTAAACGGAGTCTAATTTTACATAACTTTAAAAGGGTGACTCAAATATGAAAACAAAATCGCCATGTGTATACGTCTTCTCAAGTCTCAAGATTGTACCCAGTTTTCCATTATCTTCGAAAACAGCATTGTCTTGTGGATTTTTACCTTAACCATGGGCAGCTTCCTGCAGTGAGACTGGATCAATAAAATACCGAAAAGCGGCAATAAAATCAATGATAAAGCTTTTAACTGGGTGTGATGTGGACAAATTCTGCAAATGTCATAATGTCAATACATGTTCTTCTATCAAGCCTGTTAAGCTTACATTTGTATCATACTAGGATACATTATTGCACGTTAAGCTTGCCATGCTTGTTAGATTTCATCGTCTTTGACATTGATGTATCTGTATTTCAATTCCATGCATGTAAATTGATCGCGTTATTAAAACAGATAGACCAAGACACAGATGTATGCACCGATAACGTGAGTTTGCGGAATATGTCATTCGTAAATTGAAATATAACATTTTTGATTCACAGTGGAACACTGAAAACGAAATTCTATCAAGATATAATACAAACGAGCAAATATAGTGCACGTATATTCATATTGTATCTGTTAGTCTGAAAAAGTTCGAGTTGAACCTTAGCATTTTAAAAATGGTTTATCATAGCACATGTATCCAACCAAGTTAATTGAATGTACTGTGGAAAATTATGGTTTGTTTTTTATTAAACTTTTTTTTATAAAATCATCTTCATGGGTATCTTAATACGACATATATATGCAATGATCACACAAAGTCATTCATGTTCTAATTATGACATATTTTAGCGTTTTTACACAATTTGTAATTTCAGCAAAATGAAATTATTAAGCAGAACCGTATAATAATATTGTTCTTTGATTTACTTTATCGGTTGATAATAGCTAAGAGTGTTCGTAACAAAATATTGATGAATTATATATGTATTGTTTACAAAATCCTGCCTTTAAAATTTGTTTGTGTATATATTAAAATGACAAGACCTTTCCTCTGTTCCCTGTACTTCACGAATGAATTAAGACGTAAGGATAGCGGTCTACACTAGACGTAACATTCCGGTCATATCCGTTTTGACAGTTGTCGATGAAAGCAATGAACGCAGATCCGTCTATAGATAATAGTGCAATATGGTCTCATGAATTAGCAATAGACCGTCTAGCATTCATTAGCACACACACGCGTTATTGCCGAGATAGGATGAATGTCAATTTACACCGTCTGCGATATTGATATTTTGAGTAACCATTGATATTTACATCCGAGTCCACCGGGAATATGCAACCAAAGTATAATGAATACGATATTTTTACTGGGGGTTTGAATCATTTATGACCAATGTAAAGGGCTATGTCACCTAACAGTCGAATTGCCGTTCCGAACATAATGTAATGTAAATAATTAATTATTTGTGAAGAGTGAACCGTGGCTTCTCATACGCAATGTAGTCGTAAGGGAGTCTCTTTGAAGATGCTGTTCTGCTGATTTAAAAATTGACATGTGTTTCTTGTTGTAATGCATTATAACATACAAACACATACAGTACGAAAACGTACTACATGTAAAAAGGAACCCCATTGTGTTTTGATAAACTTTGAAACCTCATCCTAACGGGATGTAAGCTATTCAGCAACTCATACTATCTTATGTTAAGGATGGATTATCTTTTAAATTTAAAGGTTTTCATTTCTGTTGCCAGTACAGTTAGTTAAAACGACCAAAGAGATACATCTCCTTTCCACCTTAATCCAATGAGCATCATAAATAATCATGAAGGGTGACAGTGCTCTTCAACTTAAAAAAAGCGTAACGTAAAGTTATTAAAATCAGTCGAAGACTTTTTGGTTTTACAACGTTTACGTTTTTCCTATCCGCAAAAACGTTGTCCGATACATTCCCCGGCCACCAATGGGCAAAGGGATAAAATTACGCATGCGTATATAGATCTGCATTCAGCATCTCGTTGTCCATACACTCTTCACACGTGACCCCAGTGACCTCTGAATTGCGGTGACATAGTGGGATATCACTTATATTTTAGGGTAAAGAGGTAATGAAAGTTGACGAACGAGATTTTAACGTGACAGTCTCGAAATGTAACAAAGCAAAATTGAATTTCTCGATAAAATGTCCTTTGATTGGTTGAAATAAATATGTTTTCTGATTTTGTTGAAATTTGCGAAGGTGTGTAATTAAGCATTGAACTGTTTTTGTATGGTATTTATGATCTATTTGAATGAGACAGCTTTGCAAGCAAACGCATCATAATGCGCTATGTCTATATGGTGATTTAAGTTTATCAATAGAACTCTGAGCTGAAAGTTAGATTTGAAATTGTTTCGATTTTCCCCCGGAACAAATTTCGCACTTGGACAAATACAGTGAACACCGTAAATCCGACCTTGCCCTCCACGAGGGAGTGTTTTTTTTGGGAAGTTAATTCGAACTTTGCTCTTTGCTCATTCTGTGAAGAATCCAGACGTGAATGTATTTGTTGATTGTATGGGAACCTGACAACAGTCGGTAGATTCTATAACATCCTCGTTATTTGACATGTCGTCAGAAACTGAGGAATGGTGGATGAGAGACGCGTGAAACTGATAGCGTTTGAAGTGAGTGATCTTGCGACAGAGCATAGGTTCGTTACAAATGTCTGAAATGTTTATGTGTGCTGTAACTTATATCAATAGGTCTGTAACATATGTGTCAGTAGGTCTATAGAATATGTGTATTTCAGACATTTGTAACGAACCCCTGTTGATCAGTGCACTGTAACAAACGATATCTCTGATAAATTGCATGAGCGTTAAAGTTGTTTCCATTGCCGGCATTGGTGATTTCAACCGATGTGCATTTTGTTCGATATTGCAGACATTGGTCTTGTTTTCGTTGTAATAAAAGCGTTTTTTATTTTATTTTTTATTTTGCACATAAATTTACAATGGTATTGTCAAATCTTACAAATCCCAGCGATATTTCAGGAACCGTCATGTTTATTTATATTGGATATTGTAGTTCCGGTCAGTGTTGTATTAATACGCTAAGAATCGTGTCTCGTGATGCATGGTAATCAAAGTCCCATCAACGACACAGCTTTCAAAGAGGCTATATAGTCATAATGCCATGTAAATGTAAATATTGTAATATGAACACATTTGTGGCATTCACTTTTTTAAAAAGGCAGCCTGAGGTTGGTGTCTGATTGGTAGAAAGTATGATCGTTTCACATTTCGCTGAATTCGGTTTGCATGAGCAAATAATAACGTCATTGCGATCTTTTCCTTGTGCACCATAACGACCATGGGGGCAGTTTGGGGGACTTCTGTAATGGAACCCTTTACAATTTGAACTTGTTTATGTTGTAATTGTATCTTAGATTTTTCATTCAAGGAAAGGTTTATGATATTGTTTTAAACTTTGCCTAAAATATCTTAACGCCTTTTATAATCACATATTGCTACATTGCCGAAAATGACATTGAACCCATCTTTTAGGCTAGACGTGTACTTCAAACAATAATTGGTAATTTCAGTAAATAATATAGACATCAACTAATCATCATTTAGTTAATACGATATTAAAAGAAGACTTAACCTTCAAACGTTAAGTAAACGTTGCCAAATCCTGTTAGTGTGGTGCTGCGACACGGTTCCGGAATGGCCGGAGTTGGCTCGGAGTTGGTTCCCCTGCCTACACTACCTTTGGGCAGACCCCATTACCCCGAGAGTTCTTCTCCTCTTGCCTAAGTCCCTCCGTATGTTAGCTCTCCAAAAGGCCCATGACCTACCTACTTCAGGACATCTCGGGGAAACCAAGACATTTCAGCATGTCCGACAAAGTGTCCTTTGGTATGGAATGTCCGGCGAATGCAAGAGGTATGTATCATCATGCAAGATCTGTGGATTGAATAAGAGGGCCAACATTAAACCCAAAGCGGCCCTTGGACAGTACCATTCTGGAGTTCCAATGGAGTGGGTGCATATGGATATTCTTGGACCACTCCCTGTTACCAAGCGAGGGAACAAGTATATCCTGATGATGATTGACCAGTTTTCTAAATGGTTGGAATGTTACCCCTTGCCAGACCAGAATGCGGAAAGCGTCGCGCGAGCAATAGTGGATGAATTTATCTCCCGATTTGGCTGCCCATTAGAAATTCACACGGACCAGGGTAGGAATATGGATGGTTCCTTGGTAAGAGCAGTTTTCAACTTGCTCCAAATATCCAAGACGAGAACAACTCCCTATCATCCAGCTTCCAATGGTCAGATTGAGAGATATAATCGTACCATCTTACAGTCAATCCGGTGCTTTGTGCAGGGGAAGCAGTGCAGTTGGGACCGACACCTACAACAACTGGCAGGATCTATAAGAGCAACCCAGCATCGACGGACTGGATTCACTCCTAACCGGATGATGCTTGGTAGGGTAGTTACTCAGCCGCTATACATTTATCTGGATACCTCTAGAGTGCAGAACCGGGTGGAGAGCCCTGCAGAGTACGTGCTTAGTCTGGAAAAGGTCCTGCAGGAGGTACATCAGATTGCCCGCCAAAACCTCAGTGGTACACAACACAGACAGAAGAGGGATTATGACCTCAAGGTTCACCAAAGGGCTTACAAGGTAGGGGATGTAGTCCTGAAGGTTGATTCCTACACGAAGGTCGGGGTTTCGAAAAAACTGAAGGCACCTTGGAAGGGTCCTTATCTGGTAACGGCTGTAAAATCCCCCGTCCTTTTTGAGATAACGGCCGGAAAGGAGTCGGCGTGATTCATCATGACCGTCTCAAACTCTGTAAGGACAGGGAGTTCCCAGTTTGGTTGAGGATAATGAGGAATTGAACAGTCAAGACCAGGTAGCAATCTCGAGGAATCCCAGGTTGAGGAAGATTGGGGGCTACGAAGTCTGTTCTCCTGTAAGGCTCCGGTGGCGGTGTCGGAATCTCTGATACGTGACCGAGGCAAACAGGGTGACCGGGCTGTGGTGACTAGTCTCCAGGAGACCTCGGAACAGGAGGTAGAGGGCTTGGACCAGACATTCTTATATCAGGCTGACGCTGCTCGATCAGTGACACTGGACTGCCCGAGCCGGCGAACTGGACGCCGGAGGAGGACTCCAGGACAATTACAGGATTATGACCTGTCACTTGGGGAGTGATAGGTTGTATGCAGGATTGATGTAAATACTTTGTATACATGGTAAAGGTTTTGTATATATATTGTGTGTTGTTTTAGCACCATGGATTACCAGGAGGAGGAGTTCATCCCGGACTATGAGGAGGACATTGAGGCGGTTGACAGAATTCCCGGTTCTACTCATGGCTCTAAGAGGGGAAGAGTGTGTTTCATCTGCTCAGGTCGTTTTACCCATGCTCGGCGTCATGTGGTGAGGACACATTTACCCTGGTTCTGCTACCCTGACTCGGCATGTTGGCAATGTGAAATCCAATTTGGACAGTTGAAATTCCTCCAGATTCATGAGGACAATTATCATGGTGGAACGGACGAGAATCGTGGTTATAACTGCGATACTTGGGCGACAATGATGAGGGCGCTACTGGCGGAAGTGGGAAGAAGGAACTGCTCCACGTCCCTGTTTCAGGATGGCGACATGCGCCTCCTTCAGGCATTTAATCGAGTGTGCGGATCAGGAACCAATACGCCTGTCAGCGGTGGCCAGCTTGGAGAAGGGATACATGGGCTACTACACTGGAGGGTCCTATCAACTGCGATTCATATGACGGCCGGATCAGAAGAACTTGTCAACTTCAAGATGGGAGGGGTCCCGAAGGAATCAGTGGAGCTGGTAGACTCACATTTCCATCTTGACATGTGGTGCCGCCGCAGCCAGGAACCTCGCCTTGGGGAAGAGGGGCCGGATAGTGCTACCCAATTGGTCTTGGTGATTGCCAACTATTGCTATCCCCGGAATTGGCCGACTGGCTCTGCCCGACGGGATATTAGAAGGGATACCCGGGTCAGGTTTAGTTTTGGTATCCATCCCCGACTCGCTGCCCTCGAGAGTGATCA
The DNA here is from genome assembly GCF_002113885.1 of Mizuhopecten yessoensis. Classification (NCBI taxonomy): domain Eukaryota; kingdom Metazoa; phylum Mollusca; class Bivalvia; order Pectinida; family Pectinidae; genus Mizuhopecten; species Mizuhopecten yessoensis. The sequence goes on from NW_018408451.1 coordinate 258,078, forward strand.
AACTCTGAGGAAAATGGGGTGGGAATTAGAAAGGCTGATGGATGTTCAGGGAACTGTGTCTGTTGGAGAATGTGGCCTGGACACCTCCGGAAGGACATCTTGGAGGGGGCTGCAGAGGCAAAAGATGATTTTTGAGAGCCAGGTAAGAATCCCAGTGTAGCGGGGGCATGAGGACTTCTGAGGAGTGCTTGAAGATTCTGGGCAGACATCTCATGAAAACCCATCGTGTCCATCGGCATTGTTTCACTGGTGACCTTGCCGAACACAGAATGTGGAGCCAGGCCTTTCCAAACTGTAAGTTTGGCATCTCTCCACTAATCCTTAGAGATCGGTCACTCAGATCCGTGGTGAAGCAGCTTTCTCTTGAAGACCTCCTGATTGAGTCTAATGCCCCATACCTTCCATTAGAGAGAGGAGGTGTTGGTTCCCCTTTCCAGGTTGAGGGTGTGGTTGAGGCTATTGCTGAGGATCGGGCCATATCGATACGTTCCGTCGCTGAGGCCACCACCAGGAATGCGAGGGGGCTCTACCATATTGAGTGATGTTGCTCAGCCACCTTGGAAATAGTATACATATTGTAGATGTGTTCCGTATGATTTTAGTCCGGTCATTGCTTGCACAAATGACTACCAATTCAAGTGGTGTGTTTTAGCTGATGCTGCTTTCTGTGTATAGGACTGGCTTTGTAATTGTTGGGCTTTTTTGTGTCACGTCTGCTTGTCTGGTGATTTGGATAGTTATAAACTTGACAGAATATTCTTGATGGAATTTACGTTAACTAGGGGTCTTCCTTCATAAGATTGGGAAGAGTGTGGTGCTGCGACACGGTTCCGGAATGGCCGGAGTTGGTTCCCACTACTAGTAGGCAGGCGAGGATAACCGAGGTGTTCCGGGTGAGGAACAGTGTTGACCAAGATCCTGGACTGGACAGACGTACCTGCATAGCGGAGCCGTTTCCGGAAAGGATTGTCATCACTCACAGTCGTCAGACTGCCTGTATGCTTGAGAATAGTCCAGAGCTGTTGTGAGTAAGCATATAAGGCTAATCACAACATTACTACCAGATCAGGAACATCGGCTGTATTCGGCAGTTTCTAACTGCAGATGCATGCAAGATTTTGGTGCATTCACTTGTTACCTCTCGGTTGGATTATGGTAACGCCCTGCTCTGTGGTATATCTGACAAACTAACTAGTCGTCTGCAGAGGGTCCAGAACACTGCAGCACGGCTAGTTACTCGTACTCGAAAGAGAGAGCACATCACACCTGCGCTTTATTCGTTGCACTGGTTACCTGTACGATACAGGTCGCAGTACAAAATTCTGGTATACACATACAAGGCACTGAATGGAACAGCTCCTCAGTACCTACAGGAACTTGTTACCCTGTATCAGCCGTCAAGATCACTGCGGTCGGAGTCAGAATCTTTGTTGTGTGTCCCAAAATCTCGTACTGTGACCTACGGAAACAGATGCTTTGGGAGGGTTTCGGCTACGTTGTGGAATAGCTTACCATCTGCTATTAGGAAGTCAAATACCCTGGCCAAGTTCAAGAGGGACATACAAACTTACCTCTTAACGTCTGCATTTTAGAATCTTTGCAAAGACGTCATGTAAATACCACCCTTTTATTTGTTCAATTATGTGCACATTGCTTGTTAAATGTATGAAAGTGATTGCAAGCCTTTGTTGTTTGTTTTCACAATTATAACCATTACTAGTATCCATATGTTGTAAAGCGCCTTAGAGTAATTTTACAAATTATATAGGGCGCTATATAAATGCTGTATATTATTATTATTATTACATTTAGCCTGTCGTGTGATAATAATGACAGACAGACAGACATTCTTTTTTTCCTCTTGTTGCCCTGTTTTAAGGTAATTAAATCCAGTACAGAATGCAAGCTCAATGGTCAAGTCCCTGAAAGTCTTACTAGCTTAACAAGCATCTAGTAATGTTACAAACATTAAAAATCTAAACAGTATATATCGATATTAAATTATTCACATTTAGGCAATGAGTACACAAAATTTATATGTAATTAATCATATTTCTGAAGAAAAAGTAAAGCTTTGGATGTAGTTACTTATATAACATACAATTCAATGAACAAGGCTAAACACGGGTTCTGGTGCAGCCTAGTGCCTCGTGTATCGTCAGCTTTAAACACGTAGCATATGATCCGCACGGTAATAATATGTGCAATATGTAACAAATAAATATGTATAGGACATGAGAATGACCTTTCCTTATTAACAGAGAATAGCCTGTTTTCGAGAATGCGGTCGATAAATTGCCTTTTTATATGTGATACTATTTAACTCATCTTTTGTGACATAGCTTTATTAGCTGATGTTAAACGAAGTTTTAAATCAATATTCGATAAAAAAAAATCTCAGATCTGCTCTTATCAATCTTTAATGATCAAAAATGCATCAAAGCCGTAAGTTATAACTAGGTCAGTAAGCTATCTAGCCGGATGCATTAGTGTGCTATTTAGTGTACGACTATCGGAGGTTCCGCGCAGTCTCTATTCCCCTGAGACATCCAGGATAAACGCCGAGACGAGTGTTCCATTATATACATATATCAAATTAATTTCCGGTTCTGGGTGGCTTTGTAATTAATAAGGATGTACCTTCCCACAGGTATAGCTACAAACAACCCTGACGTTATATAACAGTGTATCGTGTTCGTTCAGTGCTGTGCTAGTACATGATACGAGCAGAAGCATATCTGTGTTGACCTCGCGACAACATTACTATTTAACATGGCCTCCAAGCAAAGACATTAAAAATGCAAAACTTCATTAGTGTAAGGTAATACTGCATTTATTTATCCAGTATTAGGATTTTATGTTATCATAGTGATTTACATCGATATTTTTGAATATATTGTACATGAAAAAAAGAAATGTTATCAAACATAATATTGAGTAATAATGATTGAGTACATCAGTATTAGACACATATGGCTCAGATTCCTGTGTTGACATTGGATGTCATATACAATGACCCCGGCTGCCAGATAGCCCAGGACCACCAGTAGAGGCATGTCAACGAGTGTTTACAACGGGAGGGTAGTCGGATAAAAACAAGCTCACATTTCCTAATTCGTTTCTAAACCCTTATGTTTTGTTTTGTTTTGTTTTAATTAAATCAATTAGTTAAATCGTCAATAAATAGCTAAAAACCAGTCAAAAAACGTTCCACCTTTTTTTTCTTCAAAATACAATAGGCCATTGCAATTCATACATAAGTAAAGTATCTTGAAACTAAAACGCGATGGATTATGCTTGGATTATAAATTGAAATGTATTTTTCATTCAAATTCATGCAAGAAATAAATGTTTTAATGTTCATTTATAGAAATGTTTATGCTTGATTAATAACGTAAATAATGGAAATTAAAGTCGAGAATATTACGTAAATGACAGCGGATCTGTACAAATAGTTATACATATGAAAGTAATTATTATAACCCCATGAAAATAAAACTCTGATACAAATCAATAGTTAATAAAAATAATCAATAACTAACACCAATCGTTAACTGATATAGAGTATGTCACAACCACGTAAATGATAAAACAAGGTAATATTCAATCTAGCTGCAATTAATGTTATTATAATGGTCCCAAGGAAACCTGGACGTCGTGGTTACCGCTACATAACCATTGTCTATCAAACTCCATTAGAGCAATGATACAAGCTATTGTTGCAGACGTACAGTTATAATAACGTCCTAGTTTAACATAAATATTGAAATGTTACATCAGGTGTTTTTATTAAATATTCATGAACTTTCCTATTTTAACCTTCATTTTAATATAATATTAGGGGTTTTATTATTAATGGATTTCCCAGCAATACAGCACTTCAAGACTCGGAGTAATGACTCAGTTTCCATAACAAACGCAAGTCCCACGCTAGAAAAGGGTAAGTTGGGGGAATGGAGGGGGAGGTTGGCAAGTTGGGGGATGGACATCCTTTCACTTATCAATTCTTGTATTTGTCATTTAGGGGATATGGATTCAAATGTGTGAAAGGTTGTTATTCAGGTGGTAAATATGCCAAATTTTCAAATTTATATATATATGAAACAAATCGAGAAAAGGTATACTGTCTTATCATCTGTGTGTGTGTGTTATGTTAATCTTTTTGACCGTATTCAATTTAAATTCCATACTTTGCATATATTGTAAAAAGCTTCAGCTTTTAATGCAATAAGACAAAATCGAGACCATCTTAGTGTATCATACGGTGCTAAAGTATGACAAAATTCAGTCTTGGACGCAGAGATAGGGACGGCTAATGACGTAAAATCATGTAAAAGTTTGCTAATGCGTGTATCTTTTGTTCAACGAAAACCATCCTAGAAGGAATGGAAATAACAGGTATTCTTCACATATCCAATAATAACATGAAGTTTGAGTAAAATAATCAAAATCGTATTTTAAACAATAACATTCATTTTTAAAAACGTTATTTCAACAAGAAGACCCTGCTCCGTTTAACGATGGTGGACGGTTTCAAATCGTTTCTATTCTTTTAAATATTATTTGTAAACAGGCCACTGACGAGACCTCATTCCAGATATAATCCCTGTTTCCTCCCAACATTTAAGTTATGCAAATTTTGTCCAAATTCTGGCAGGATTCAAATACAAAACTGAAATACATGTTATATTCTTTTGTAAAATGTGATTGTATCGATCGTTCGTTTAACAAAAGCAAGATGTAATAAGCTAAAAATGGACTACTTATATTTCAAATCTACCGTGTATAATTGGAGTCAGATCTGTTCCATATACTATAATTGGAGTCAGATATGTTCCATATACTATAATTGGAGTCGGAACTGTTCCATATACTATATTTGGAGTCAGATCTGTTCCATATACTATAATTTGAGTCAGATCTGTTCCATATACTATAATTGGCGTCAGATCTGTTCCATATACTATAATTGGAGGCAGATCTGTTCCATATACTATAATTGGAGTCGGAACTGTTCCATATACTATAATTGGAGTCAGATCTGTTCCATGTACTATAATTGGAGTCAGATCTGTTCCATGTACTATAATTGGAGTCAGATCTGTTCCATATCCTATAATTGGAGTCAGAACTGTTCCATATACTATAATTCGAGTCAGATCTGTTCCATATACTATAATTGGCGTCGGAACTGCTCCATATACTATAATTGGAGTCAGATCTGCTCCATATACTATAATTGGAGTCAGATCTGCTCCATATACTATAATTGGAGTCAGATCTGCTCCATATACTATAATTGGAGTCAGATCTGCTCCATATACTATAATTGGAGTCAGATCTGCTCCATATACTATAATTGGAGTCAGATCTGTTCCATGTACTATAATTGGAGTCAGATCTGTTCCATGTACTATAATTGGAGTCAGATCTGTTCCATATAATATAATTGGAGTCAGATCTGTTCCATATACTATAATTAGAGTCAGATCTGTTCCATATACTATAATTTGAGTCAGATCTGTTCCATATACTATAATTTGAGTCAGATCTGTTCCATATACTATAATTGGAGTTAGAACTGTTCCATATACTATAATTGGAGTTAGAACTGTTCCATATACTATAATTGGAGTCAGATATGTTCCATATACTATAATTGGAGTCAGAAATGTTCCATATACTATAATTGGAGTCAGAAATGTTCCATATACTATAATTGGAGTCAGATATGTTCCATATACTATAATTGGAGTCGGAACTGTTCCATATACTATAATTGGAGTCAGAAATGTTCCATATACTATAATTGGAGTCAGAACTGTTTCATATACTATAATTGGAGTCAGATCTGTTCAATATACTATAATTGGAGTCAGATCTGTTCAATATACTATAATTGGAGTCAGATCTGTTCAATATACTATAATTGGAGTCAGATCTGTTCCTTATACTATAATTGGAGTCAGATCTGTTCCTTATACTATAATTGGAGTCAGATCTGTTCCTTATACTATAATTGGAGTCAGATCTGTTCCATCTACTATAATTGGAGTCAGATATGTTCCATATACTATAATTGGAGTCGGAACTGTTCCATATACTATAATTGGAGTCAGAAATGTTCCATATACTATAATTGGAGTCAGATATGCTCCATATACTATAATTGGAGTCAGATCTGTTCAATATACTATAATTGGAGTCAGATCTGTTCCTTATACTATAATTGGAGTCAGATCTGTTCCATATACTACAATTGGAGTCAGATCTGTTCCATATACTACAATTGGAGTCAGATCTGTTCCATATACTATAATTGGAGTCGGAACTGTTCCATATACTATATTTGGAGTCAGATCTGTTCCATATACTATAATTGGAGTCAGATCTGTTCCATATACTATAATTGGAGTTAGAACTGTTCCATATACTATAATGGGAGTCAGATCTGTTCCATATATACTATCATTGGAGTCAGAACTGTTCCATATACTATAATTGGAGTCAGATCTGTTCCATGTACTATAATTGGAGTCAGATCTGTTCAATATACTATAATTGGAGTCAGATATGCTCCATATACTATAATTGGAGTCCGATCTGTTCCATATACTATAAGTGGAGTCAGATCTGTTCCATATTCTATAATTGGAGTCGGATCTGATCCGTATACTATAATTGGAGTCAGATCTGTTCCATATACTATAATTGGAGTCGGATCTGTTCCGTATACTATAATTGGAGTCATATCTGTTCCATATACTATAATTGGAGTCAGATCTGTTCCATATACTATAATTGGAGTCAGATCTGTTCCATATACTATAATTGGAGTCAGATCTGTTCCATATACTATAATTGGATAGAAACTGCTCACGAATATGTTCTAAGATACCAAAGTTTATTCACCAGAACACGTAACTACGTCAACACCAATATATAAACATGCACATTATGAACGTTTGAAGATACTTTGACCTTAATGTTTAACTACAGAAGGTTATTGATATTTCCCGACCCTGCACCACACAATAATATGAATAGTCTACAAAAGTGCATGTACTTGACTTATAATATTGTTATATACAAATATACCACCTATTCCGAACACTTCAGGTTTGTTATCCAAGTACCATACTTTCACCCATCTGTAGCACATTTAACAGAGCAATCGGACTATTCCTACTATCATCCATCTTTGAAATATGAGTTAGGATAATCGGGATGTTTCCTCTGTCGTTCATCTTCAACACAATGTATTGAATTCAGCGTCCAAGGAGATAGAACATGCAGGGTATTACACTTTTTACGAAGTAGATAGATATTCGGGATGTAACTGCTTTCACCCACCTGTGCAACATTAGACAGGAATTTGGGGTGTTATTACTTTCATTAACCTTGAGGTAACATCCGACTTGAAGTGTGCGACGGCAATGTTTGAGAAGGAACGGAATGTTGGTAACATAACAGCGTTCTAGACATGGGTCGCCATATATATTCTACAACCTCGTGTCAACCGAACATCATTAATCAATTTCCGGGAATGTTTCAAATTGTAACAATATGTTGAGGTGGATTGTTTAATAGCAAATCCACTTCGTTAACTTAGCGTAAGACTACTTACAGTTCAAGCACCATTTAATACATTATTTCCATTTTTTATGTATATCCCCCCACCAACACAAATATTTACATCCATGACGTCACTTCCGCTATAACTGATGAAGGTTGTCACATGACCGTTCCTTTTTACTTCCCTTTCTAAACAGTTTGTGCAGTAGACCTTTGGCCGCTTTGAAAGAACCTTTCCTCTCCTTACTTTTTTTAATGTCCTCTCCTACGAATGCGCTTTGCGACATTTTCAGTCTAATCTGTTTCAATATTCCAACAAGGAGCTCGTCTACGTGATGGTTCAGGGCGGCAGATGTCTCGGCATACTTACAGTCTAACTTAACGGCGACGGATCGAGCCTCTGGAAAGTATATAAAAATATGTATCACTATGCATTAATAATTTAATCAGAGATTCTTTGATTATTACGTAATTTTCAAAATGATCTATAGAATGTGCTTAATAATCACCTGTTACAGTAGTTATACATCACAGTTTGGTATTAATCTATAGTAACTGGCATCGTCTGTTACGCTAGGATTTCTCATCCATCACAGGTTCTGTAACCTATGTGATAAACTATAATGGAAAACGCTGAGTTCGCAACGCGATTTCTCACTCCATCTCCTTATTGCAATTCTCTTTCATCCCTTTATATTCGAGATACATTTAAGTCTTCTTTTCAAAATGTGACGAAAAGTGCCATTTAAAAACATTACGACTTCAATACGAGCATTAAGGTTCAACACGCCTAAAATATGGTAGGGTCACCTTATATTTCACCCCCCTGATAATCCTATTTAAAAAAAAACGTTTACAGATCAGAATTCGGATATATGATTTTGATATTTTAAACTTGTACTTAAGGTTTTCGAATCGAATATATAGCGAGGTTCATCTTATTCAATGCTTGAGAAATTAAGGCTAATGCCTTAATGAAAATACTTACCTGGTATTGGAACATGACAATATCGGATGCTACGAAATAACACATTGTCTGAAGTTTATTTATATACTTAGGACAGGCGATGCTTTATTTCTCTTTCATTAGCTGTGGAGAGGCACACCGGCCTCAAACAACGATGTGCGTGATCATACAACACCACTTGAATCGTATTAGAATTCCTCAGTAATATATTTTAACATATTGTCGAATAAGAAAATGAAGCCAAGTAACCTAGATTGATAAACGACCTTACGGAGAAATGGTAATTAATAATGATATGTGATGTTATTAATATTAAACAGTGTACATGACAAGTGCTATGTTATTTATAACATGTCTTGCTTTCCTTTACGGAAAAACCTGGTTTATTCTCCTCGTAATATTTAGAATTGATGTAAATCTTTCCTTTGGTCATAGTTTGCCCTAGTTGTATCGGTATTGAGCTTGAATTATGTTTTTGTTAACATTTCGATATTTTCTTGTTGTTTTTTCTTTATAATAACACTGAAGTTTTCAAAAGAACAATTATATAACGTTCAGTTACTCATCACAGCCACAAGGCCTTTGGTTTCGTATTTATATACCGGTAAAACATATAACTGGAGCGTTTTACTTTGTTATTTGTGCTTTCACAAAACCCCGACCATCTTGGTTTTGAAGCAAGCATAACCTTCTACGGACAGTAAACGAGATAATATGCTCCGAATGACCAAAGTCTATAGATGAACTGTAGACAATCTAATATTTTGTAGCAATAGGTCACAGAGGAGATTGATATTGTAACAATGCCGGTGAACATTTGTATGAAAACATCGGCATTAATGGTTTATCGCAAACTAAGTTAACATAACTATGTATCTTACATAATTCATCAATCAAAAATGAATATCTGAAATCCGATGTCTAAATGGAGTATTTAAATATGGTCTATCATGGAGCTGAAATTAAGGCTGACAATTACATCTTTTAGTGGGCTTGTTAAAACTTTAAGTATGATTGTTCTTATTATTTGTTGGAATAAATTGAATAATCCATTTAGTCTACAGACACACTTTAAGGGAATAAACCCCAAACAATAAATTTAAATTCCAATTCCAAATGATATGGCACGTACGTTACCAAGAACATAGAACATGACAGCATCACATGACCTCTTTTTTTCTTTCTTTTTTTAGCAACATTATTGTCAGTTATAAAGACGACGGTACAATTGTGTGAGAAACCTGTATGAATATTTTCCCAATAAAATAAGCTAATAAGAACTAAGGTATGTATCAAGTGTGATGTGTAAAAACGCTAAAATATATATCATTACAGTTCAAAAATCAACTTCAGGGAAAACTAGATATTGTAGCATCCTTGATACCCAGGAGTTACACTCACTTACTCTCTGCATCCCTGGAATATAGTTCGATGATTTGAGGAACATACAAAGAACCTCGCGGTCGCATAACGGTAAACAATGGATGACTTTGAAGTCGGGTGTCGCCCCTTTGTAATCTTCAAAGGAAGGGTATCAGCCTGGCGATTGGTCAGTTTTTTTTTACCGGAGACCACTCAAACAGCTGTCTTTAAGCCATCAATGTTATTATAACATATTCCAGGGACGCAGAGAGCGTATTTGAGCGTACATGGGTAACCCCTGGTATTGAGGATGATATATTAGAGGCAAAAGGAATTATATATCTCGAGTGAAGTAGTTGTGACAGGTCAAGTTTTTCATTGTTTGTGCGTATGAGCTGGGAACACGTAAAACCCAATTTAGCAGGAAGTGGGTTGGGGTAGTATGGTGATGAAGTCTCTTAAATGTGTTTGCAAGAGTAAATATCTCATTTATTTATTAATTACACTTGCTCTTTTATATGAATTGATTCAATGTTTTTTTAGTATTGCGATCTACATGTAATCCAAATAAACAGGAAATAATCAAAATCAAAAGGAGAATGCGAAGATAACAGCTCTGCGATATTGATTCAAGGTACAACTCGGTGATCTGAGAGTTCCGAATAGTTCTGAAAAAATCAATTAGAAAAACTACCCTCCCAGAACGACGGATTGAGTCAAGGCTCCTGCAAGAGAGTGACACGGACAAATAACTGTTTCACATGGTATAGAACAATTCCATCTATATACACCGTAGATAGGTTTTGATAAATTGTGAATATATTTTAGTTGTTTGTCCCAAATCAAGTAATTTCGCGGATTTAGGATTTAGTCACGTTTTTAAGGAGCATCGCTCGTTTAAGATCGAAGAAGTTTACTTACCGTCAGCACTGACTTGGCGTTTTCGCGCCAAATCTATTTTGTTAGCCACGAGGATGATAGCTCGGTCTGTGGCTACCTCGTTTCGGAGCTGAAAAAGAAGGTCACTAGCTGCTTCAAACGTTCGCCGGTCATTTGTCGAATAAACAACAAGAAAAGCGTCAACTTGAGTCTCGTCAAGGTCAACCTGAAACAAACAAGGTTAAGGTTATAACGAAAACATTGTCATCCACTTAAACCACTATTTCAATGCAATGTAGGATCAATCAAAACGTTAAAAGAAAATAATTAAAAGAATATTTTTTTCTCTTAATTATAAATCAAAAATGAAATCAACATGATATGCTAGTTTTTAAGAGGATTTTAACACACTTTAGAAACGATATATATATACACTAAACTTAACAACTGGACATTTCCGTGTTTTTGATACCTCAAATGCCCAGTTCTGCCAAAAGTGTAGGCCTGCTGACGCCATTTGAACATAGTCTAGTTTAAGTCGCAGAACCATTTATTTGTTGAATAACAGGACTGTCCACGTGTTTGACCTGATTGATTTTACTGTAACTTGTGTACGGGCAAACAATACATTAACAGGACTTTTCTTTTTCATATAGATACAACGGTTAACAGTGACTGCCGTTCCAAGCTACGAAATCAAGAAAAATGATAAAGTCGACCGCTATTCCTCCAACAATGACACACCCATATGTGCGTTTTATAAACGAATGGTAAAGTTTCAAAGGATATTCTTTGATCACTTGTGAAGCTTAGACTCATTCCGACATTGTGTAATATGGTTGTTAATGTGTTGTCTATGAAAGTCGCAGGACCAAACCTTGTAGTATGATCGCTTTTTTCATGTTAACTAGCGCGATAATATCCCCCCCCCCCCCCCAAAAAAAATATATATATATACACAAAAAAGGACTCGGTAAGACAATCAAGAATTTCATCCCCCGGGTTTGCGATTTCTCTGTCACACCCTCACGGTAGGAAAATTATATTAGTCTTCGTGGTATTTGTCAAGGAGAGCTGTAGCCCGCGACGATTCCTATGTGTCCTTATGTTATTCGAGCAGAGTTGTTGCTCGAAAGTATTCCAACACGTACTGCATTTGCGAAGGGGGTTGAACGCTAACAAATATTTATAATGCATTTAGCCAGAAGCAATTAGGTGTTCGCAATGCTTCCTTGTTGGTATTTGTACATTTCTACTGCCCCCCCC